>NC_053027.1:314956697-315256697 GCF_003073215.2 Triticum urartu
CGTCGTCGTCCAACGCAACCGCAACCGCAACGCCCTCAAGGAGTTAGCAGCTAAAGCCGAAGTAGAGCTGCCTCCATGACGCCGACGCCGACGTGCGTCGTAACTGAACGACTCCGACCACACCGTCCTGGGACTCACTGCTGCCGCTCCACTATCACAACCGTCCACCGCACCGGAGCTGTTCCCGCTACACCATCGTTCGCCGCCTCAGATCTGGTGCCCCGCCACCGACAGGCGGCCATCGCACCACACTCAACAACTTGGCCATGGGTTCGTCGAAGGCTCCACCGTCCTCCACAACTTCTCGTTTCCAGCGAACCACAAGAAGATCGCTGGAAAATCAGAAGGAGGACATAGCACTGCGATCGGAAAGAGGTACTCCTCTTCCCTTATTCGTGCAAACCTTATGTATCTGATCACACCATATTCATCCCATGAAAGAAACTAGTTGAGCGCTTCTTACTGCATCTTCTTTGTGATACTAAATGCACAAGGTTTCCTCCCTTTACTATTTCACCTTTGCTAGAGGTCAGTAGCCCGCCTAGATTTCAATTCAGGGTCAGTCGAACCGCAATTTAAAGAAGCAGCACCCGCTTAGGTGCTCGGAGCACCTACTCCGCCTGTTCGCCGGGGAAGCGGCGCATCAGTGTCTATCATAGGGGTGTGGGGCGCAGGAGCTGCTTGCGCCTGATCTGGAGGTCGGCGGGGCTTGAATGGATGGTCGGGGGGCGGTGCCAAGCACTGTGGTGCGGTGAGGTCGAGGGGAGGGCACAGGCAGGAGGCTGGGCCAGTGGTCGCTGGCGTTTCGAGGAACATCGTCAACACTGACTGGCTGGAGGTAGATGAAGGCGATATGCCCGTTCTTTGTACATCGGACGGTGAAGAAAAAATGGACTGACCTATTTGTTTTCAGTCGACTGTTATTTTCATAGAATCTTGTAGTAATTTAGTGTGTCATGCATGTTGTAGAGCTATCATATGTCTCCCGTCATTTTTTTCTCACCGACCTGCTATCTGCTACCTTTACACTGTACTAATTGTGCACACACTTCACCCATACTCACACTATTGTTTTTTATGCATGGGTATTTCAGACTCTGACACAGTGTTGATGAATGCAGAAAAGAAAAGAGAGAAGTCACTCCAGTGTAATTCGAAGATAAGCACTAAATGTTTCAGCGCTCTAAAGGGTGCAGTGTCAGTAGTTGGAGACAGTAAATGTAGCTCTGCAGTTGATGATCTCAATTGCCACACACAACCATCTTAGGTGCCTGCTTTAACTTCGCACTGTCAAATGTGGTTGCATGTTGCATATGGTGTCTAGCTTGTATTGCTTCCAATTTGGTTAAATTGCAGCTTACTTTACACATTATACCTTTGATAATGGCATGCCTTCCTGTTTTTGATACATACTACATATGTTTATTAACCATGTTCGTACATCTAATGCTCTTTTGTATCCCTCTTCAATCACTTATGATGAGACAGTCACCCCAGTGGGTTACTGTGAGACGCCATACTCGTTTCAAGAGTGCAGTGTCATCTGCTCTTTGGTATCCCTCGTCAATCACTTATGATGAGACAGTCACCCCAGTGGGTTAGTGTGAGACGCCATACTCATTTAAAGAGTGTAGTGTCATCCTCCCCACATGATTCTCAGGAAACAGCAAGACTAAATGAAGATAGTCAATGTAGCTCTCTAGTTGATGACCGCAATTCCCCCACACCACCATCACAGGTGCTTGCTCTAACTTCACAGTGTGATATATGGTTGCATGTTGCATATAGTTTCTAGCTTGTAATGATTCTAATTAGGGTAAATTGCATCTTCTTAGTTTACACATTATACCTATGAATATGACATGCCTTCCTATTTTTGGTACACACTAAATCTATGTGTTAACCTTGTTCTTACATGAAACTACATTTGTTCTGTATCCTGCATCAATCAATTTTGATGTGTCACGTTTATTCGTTGCATATTGCATATTATTTCTAGCATGTCGCCATGTATTGCTTCTAATTTGGTCAAATACATTTGTTAGGGCACCATTTTAATTTGGCAAAGTGATATTGGTTTTATCTTTCATATGGTTTGTAGCTTGCATTGATTCTAACAAGTCAAGCACCTTGTGCTTAGTTTACACTTCATACATCATACATGTCAATATGTCACGCTGTCCTGTTTTTTGTACATATTCTATCCTCTTATCATGCGGCTGCCTTACATGAAAGTAGTGTTCGTCAGTATCATGCATCAATAAGTTCTGAAGAGAAAATTTTATTCCTCTTTCTTGTGGGTTTGACTTGAGAAGGAAAAATCAAGAAAGAGGAAGGAAAAGAGTAAGGAAGGCGATGATGGTGGTCCTCGGCAGCAACGTAAACGGGGCATCTGTACCAATTCTCCTTGTGCGGAAAGTGCATTACAAGGTCCTAGTCTCCGCTCCCCTACTCCACCATCCAAGGTGCTTGCTCTAACTTGGCAGAGTGATATCTGGTTGCATGTTGCATATGGTGTCTAGCTTGTATTGCTCCTAATTAGTGTTAATTGCATCTGCTTAGCTTACACATGATACGTGTGAATATGACACACTTTCCTGTTTTTGGTACATACTATATCTGTCTATCACCCCATGTTCTTCCATGAAACTACTCTTATTGTGTATCCTGCATCAGTCATTTATGATGGGACACCTTTAAGTTGGCAGTGTGATATTGGTTTGCGTCTTGAATATGATTTCTAGCATGTATTGCTTCTAGTTTGATGAACGCCACCTATGACAAGACAGTTTTAACTTGGCAGAGTGATATTGATTGCACCTTTCATATGGTATCTAGTTTGCAGTGCTTCTAATTTGTTGAAGTGCCTTGTGCTTAGTTACCACATCATAGGTGTGAATATGTGAAGCCGTCCATTTTTTCATACATATTCCATCCTTGTATCATGACTTTTCCTTTCATCATAGTGTTCGTCAGTATCATGCATGGATGAGTTCTGAAGAGCGAATTATATAACTTTTTCTTGTCGGTTTGACCTCACAATGCAAACTCAATAAAGCTAAAGGAAATTGGCAAGGCATTGGATGATGGTGGTCCTTCCGAGCAACTGAAACGGAGGTTCCCTACAGATTCTACTCCGCCATCCTCCAAACAAGATTCGCGAGACAACCCAAGGCTAGACAGTCAACGTAGCTGTGTAGATGATGAGCACATCTCCCCTACTCCACCATCACAGGTGCTTGCTCTAACTTGGCACTATTATATGTCGTTGAATGTTGTGTATGATGTCTAGCTTGTACTCCCTCCGTTTCTTTTTAGTTTGCATATAAGGTTTGGTCAAAGTCAAGCTTTGTAGAGTTTAACTAACTATATATTAAAAAATATAAAAATTCACAATATGAAATCAATATTATCAGATGCACCATGAAACATATGTTCATACTACATAGTTTTAGTATTGTAGATGTTCATATTTTTCATATAAATTTGGTAAAACTTTGTGTGGTTTGACTTTGACCAAATCTTATATGCGGAGTAAAAAGAAACGGAGGGAGTATTGCTTCTAACTTTGTTGAATTGCATCTGCTTACTTTACACATAATGCCTATGAATATGACATATGTTCCAGTTTCTAGAACATGCTATATCTGATCAGACGATGTTGTTACATCGGACTACTGTTCATGCATATCGCGCATCAGTCACTTATGATAAGACACCTTTAAGTGACCACTGTGATATTGGTTGTGTCTTGCATATGATTTCTAGCATGTACTGCTTCTAATTGTTGCAACGCCATACAGTTTGAACTTGGTAGAGTGATATTGGTTGCATCTTTCATATGGTGTCTAGCTTGCAGTGCTTCTAATTTGTTGAAATGCCTTCTGCTTAGTTACCACATCATAGGTGTGAATATGTCACGCCATTCTGTTTTTCATACATATTCCATCCTCGTATCATGTGTTTGCCTTTCATCCGAGTAGTGTTCATTAGTATAATGCATGAATGAGTTCTAAAGAGCGAAATTTATTCCTTTTTCGTATCGGTTTGACTTCACAATGCAAAATCATTACAGCTGAATGAAATTAGTCCGGCAGTGGATGATGGTGGTCCTTTAGAGCAACTAAAATAGGGGGTATCTACAGATTCTACTATGCCATCCTCCCAACAAGATTCGCAATACAACACAAGGCTGGACAGTCAACGTAGCTGTGTAGATGATGAGAACATCTCCCCTACTCCACCATCACAGGTGCTTGCTCTAACTTGGCACTATTTTATGTGGTTGCCTGTTGCGTATGATGTCTAGCTTGTATTGCTTCTAACTTTGTTGAATTGCTTCTTCTTAACTTACACATAATGCCTGCGAATATGACACGTGTTCATGTTTATAGAATATACATGTACATGATGAGCACATCTCCCCTACTCCACCATCACAGGTGCTTGCTCTAACTTGGAACTGTTATATGTGGTTGTGTTTACCGTATGATGTCTAGTTTGTATTACTTCTGATTATGTTCAATTGCATCTGCGTAGCTTACAACTTATACCTGCAACGATCACTTACCCATAAGACACATTTAACTTGGGACTGTGATGTAGGTTGCATCTGGCATTTGTCTTCTAGCTTGTACTGCTTCTAATTTCTTGAAATGGCACTTACGACGAGACACTTTTTACCTGATAGAGTGATATTGGTTGCATGTTCATATGGTGCCTAGCTTTCATTTCTTCTAATTTTGTTGAAATGCCTTCCGCTTACTGTTTTTTCATACATATTCCATTCACCGATCGTATGTGTGAATATGAAATGCTGTCTTTTTTGTATATATTCCATCCTCCTATCCTACGCTTGCCTTACATCAAAGTAGTGTTCGTCTGTATCATGCATCAACCAGTTATGCAGAGCTAATTTTATTCATATTCTTGTGGTTTTGACTTCATAAGGAAATATTAGAAAATAGGAAGGAAAAGAGTAAGTTAGGGGATGTTGGTGGTCCTCTGCACCGACGCAAACAGAGACTCTCTAGATTTTACACTGCTACTGCTAATGAAGTTGAATTCCCAAGTCTACATGATGAGTTCATCTCCCGTACTCCACCATCGCAGGTGCTTGCTCTAAGTTGATAGTGTGATAATTGGTTTCATGTTGCATATGTTGTCTAGCCTGTATTTTTTCTATTTTGATTAAATTGCACCTGCTGAGTTTCTATGTTATACATGTGCATATGACATGGCGTTCTTTGTCTAGAATACACTTCATCTATCTATCATACCATGTTCTTACATCAAAGCACTGCTGTTGTGTATCCCGCATCAGTCACTCATGATTTAATGCTTTTAACATGCAAGTTTGCTAGTGGTTGCATATTGCATTGATTTCTACATTGTACTGCTTCTAATTTTTTCGAATTGCCACTTATGACAAGACACTTTTAACTTGGCAGAGTAATATTGGTTGCATCTTTCATATGGTGTCTAGCTTGCATTACTTCTATTTTCTTGAAAATCCTTCTGGTTAGTTTACACATCGTAGCTATGAATATGTCATGTCATCATATTTTTCTTACATATTCCATCCTCATACGGTTGTCTTACATCAATGTATTGCTTGTCTGTATCATGCATCAATGAGTTCTGAAGAGCGATTTTATTCTTTTGTGTTGTGGGTACGGCTTGACATGGCAAAGTCAAAAAAGAGCAAGGAAAATAATATAGTAGGGAGTGGTGTTACTCGTCGGGAGAAACGGAAAAGGATTTGTCGTCTAGATTCTGCTAGTACTTATAGTGCAGTAGAAGGTCCTAGTCCACCGGCTAAATCTACAAACACAGAATCACCTGCTCCACCAGCTGCAGCATTCGCTTGAACTGTACCAACATGTCAACGAGTTACTCGTACCTTTGCTCCGGAACTGACCAGTTCCCAAGCTGTCTTCACACGTAACACTACTTCCGAAGCACTGCTGACACAACAGGACTTGGCAAGATCAGATGAACCTCATGAGCATCAACACCAAGACGGTACCTGACCGAGTCAAGTTGCAGTTGCATGCTCCCTTATATGTACTCTCACAGTTTGATGTACACTAACACTTCCCATATTCGTTGTTGAACTAGCAGCACGGTCCAAGCAGAAACAGACATCAGGGATAATGCTTGACAGATTAAACAAAATCTAAAGGGGGAAGAATGGAGATCCATTTTGAGGCAGGTTTAAAAAGGCCATGTGATGCTACAGAGTCAGCCAAGTTAGTATCAGAGACAACCGTTGCCTTTAGGTGTCATGCACGTATCCTCCCAACGTGGATCCAGTATAGGAATGAGAAAGACAATACCTAGTTTAACACCTTCCTTGACCATTTATCCATAAGTAATGTTATTCATCGCAATTAGTAATATTGTCTTGCTCTGTCCCATACTTTCTAGCTTCCTCCTAATAAGACTCACATTCTTTTTTCAACAGATGAGGTTCAAGTTGGATCCGAAAGATGATGCAACTAAATAAGCATGCACTCATGTTTTTCAGTCTGCTCTGAGATAGTATCGGTACCACCTTAGAAAATCTCACTTTGAAGGCAAGGATAACAATGAAATCGCCCAAACATCTCAAGTGGAATATATTACAGATGAAGACAGGACAGCCCTCGTTAAACACTGGTCTGATCCAAAGTATCAAGTAGGCTATATGTATTTGATCAGACCACATATTGAACTTGTATTTATGTATGTGCCTTACAAGTGTATCTTCTTCTAGGCTAACTGTTTGATGAAGGGCCAATCTTCAAGGATTGCCACACTAGCAATATGAAGGGCATGAGCACACCACTTCAAGCCGCTGTTGTAAGTCCTTACTCCTCCTGCCTTTGAACTGATTGGTAGTATGATGTGTTTATTTAACTACTTGGTCTGCAACCAATGTTAGTTACTCTGTTCACTTTTATACATAGTTGTCTTAACGTATCATTTCACCTTACATGGTTTAAAAGAGATGAAGGATATTCTTTTGGTCTTGATCTGTAATCTAGTTGTTATGTTCACGTGCGCACACAATGATAAAATAGTCTATTTGTTTTATATCTGTTTGCACATGATATGAATGATGTCATACTATGTTCATCCTACTTTAAACCATGTCTCTTTATCCTTAGATGTCAACGAATGTGAGGAAATAGACAATACAGTAGGCATGCTACATGGACATATGTTCCGAAATTGATTTTATTCTTTTGTGTTGTGGGTACGGCTTGACATGCCAAAGTCAAAAAAGAGCAAGGAAAATAATATAGTAGGGAGTGGTGTTACTCGTCGGGAGAAACGGAAAAGGATCTGTCGTCTAGATTCTGCTAGTACTTATAGTGCAGTAGAAGGTCTTAGTCCACCGGCTAAATCTACAAACACAGAATCACCTGCTCCACCAGCTGCAGCATCCGCTTGAACTGTACCAACATGTCAACGAGTTACTCATTCATTTGCTCCGGAACTGACCAGTTCCCAAGCTGTCTTCACACGTAACACTACTTCCGAAGCACTGCTGACACAACAGGACTTGGCAAGATCAGATGAACTTCATGAGCATCAACACCAAGACGGTACCTGACCGAGTCAAGTTGCACTTGCATGATCCTTTATATGTACTCTCACAGTTTGATGTACACTAACACTTCCCATATTCGTTGTTGAACTAGCAGCACGGTGCAAGTAGAAACAGACATCAGGGATAATGCTTGACTGATTAAACAAAATCTAAAGGGGGAAGAATGGAGATCCATTTTGAGGCAGGTTTAAAAAGGCCATGTGATGCTACAGAGTCAGCCAAGTTAGTATCGGAGATAGCCGTTGCCGTTAGGTGTCATGCACGTATCCTCCCAACATGGATCCAGTATAGGAATGAGAAAGACAATACCTACTTTAACATCTTCCTTGACCATTTATCCATAAGTAATGTTATTCATCGCAATTAGTAATATTGTCTTGCTCTGTCCCATACTTTCTAGCTTCCTCCTAATAAGACTCACATTCTTTTTTCAACAGATGAGGTTCAAGTTGGATCTGAAAGATGATGCAACTAAATAAGCATGCACTCATGTTTTTCAGTCTGCTCTGTGATAGTATCGGTACCACCTTAGAAAATCTCACTTTGAAGGCAAGGATAACAATGAAATCGCCCAAACATCTCAAGTGGAATATATTACAGATGAAGACAGGACAGCCCTCGTTAAACACTGGTCTGATCCAAAGTATCAAGTAGGCTATATGTATTTGATCAGACCACATATTGAACATGTATTTATGTATGTGCCTTACAAGTGTATCTTCTTCTAGGCTAACTGTTTGATGAAGGGCCAATCTTCAAGGATTGCCACACTAGCAATATGAAGGGCATGAGCACACCACTTCAAGCCGCTGTTGTAAGTCCTTACTCCTCCTGCCTTTGAACTGATTGGTAGTATGATGTGTTCATTTAACTACTTGGTCTGCAGCCAATGTTAGTTACTCTGTTCACTTTTATACATAGTTGTCTTAACGTATCATTTCACCTTACATGGTTTAAAAGAGATGAAGGATATTCTTTTGGTCTTGATCTGTAATCTAGTTGGTATGTTCATGTGCGCACACAATGATAAAATAGTCTATTTGTTTTATATCTGTTTGCACATGATATGAATGATGTCATACTATGTTCATCCTACTTTAAACCATGTCTCTTTATCCTTAGATATCAACGAATGTGAGGAAATAGACAATACAGTAGGCATGCTACATGGACATATGTTCCGAAATTGATTTTATTATGTAGTTGGCACTACAATACATGTTAATGTATTACTGCAGTTCACCAAAATAAGTTATGTATAAACGTGTAACCTACTCTGTTTGTTTTTGTCTCATTAATAACTTATTCGGTACACTAATCTACAAGTTCAAACTTTCAGGAAGCTATGGAACAAATGATTGAACATCCACAACCACCTGAAGGTGATGAGGCTACCACAGGCACAATGTCACCTCTTGCTGCAGTTGCGTCAGTATCTCTCCATTAACAGTGAAAAAAGCACCTTCCTGCATAATTCTGGGTTGGTTGTCAAGGTAACTTCGTCCAAATCGCCTACTGAACAAAATCTTCCTGCTAGACAGAGTAATATATCTGTGCTCCAGACACAAGTCCAATCCCTAATGGACATCGTTTTGGAAACAAGAATAGTGGTTGACAAATGTCGTCAAGATATGAATGGTTTTGAAACCAAACTATCAGACATTCGCTTCGTTGTTCAAGAGCAATGGCGGAAAAAAGGTGAAGATCGTGCTGCTCCATTAGATTCTACATCCTGAAACATTAGCACTCAGGTCAAATGATCTGTTCTTCTATACATCTGATGGTGCTTTTATCTGCATGGAAGGTAAAGTTTATGCCAACAGGCCTTTTGTTGTATGGTTGGAATTTTTTTTGTTGTGATACTGCATTTATGATGCTACCAAAGGCTGCAGTAATTACGACACTATTTTTGTATAGTGTAGGTTTATCTTAGTAATGTATTCGGCCGAAAGCTTCGTAGGAGCCCAACATGCCAACATTTGTCGGGCCCATTCCAATTGGGATAAAAACGATTATGGGCCGAAATTTGAATGTAGCCCACTAAAAATATCTGGGCCTAAATCAGCATAAGCTTTCATATTATTCTGGTAGGTCTGTGCCCATAGTGGGCCTTTAACAGGCCTAAACATAATTTGGGCCCTCAGTAACAATAGGCTGTTTACAGGTGGAAATATCTCGAGCCCATAAAAACATGGGCCTTTAATAGACCGAAAGTGAGATTGGGCCCTGATTGTGCCAAATAACCCACTCGTCTTAGCAGGCTGAAATGGTGGCCCATTTACGATGCGAATCTTTCACAGGCCGAAATTTGGACGGGCCGTAAATGCACCGACCTAATACACAGGCCTTTAACAGGCCGAAAGTTCGGTCGGGCTAGATTATCGTCATTTCTATATGGGTCGTTAATGGGACCGATGTGACGTTGGGCCACATATGGCCCATGGATTTCGTCCTATGTTAACAGGCCAAAAATCACAACAGGCCAAAAGTGGCCCAAATCTATAGTGGGCCTCTAAGAGGCCGAATGTCAGACATGGCTGAATATGACCCAAATCCTTCACGGTCTTTTATGGGATGAAAGTTTCAATGGCCTGTAAATAGGCCCAAATGAAGCATGACCTTTAACAGGACGGAAATACACCGGGCCGTAATTCGGCCCATATACTTAGCAGACTGTTAACGGGCCAGAAGTGACCATGGGTCGCGATGATGACAAGTTTAGGATAGGCCGTTGACGGGCCGATTTGACACTAGCCATACGGGCCTTAACTAAGAATGTTGGGCCTTTAGCTTGGCCGGTCCATTATGGTCTGCAAAATCTTGTGGGCCTTTAGCTGGGCTGGTCCATTTTGGTCCGCTAAATTTTGTGGGCCTTTATCTGGGCGAGCCATGTGGTCTGCAAAATCTTGTGGGCCTTTAGCTGGGTCGGCCCATTATGGTCCGCTAAATCTTGTGGGCCTTTAGTTGGGTCGCCCCATTTAAAATTTATTGGCCACTTTTGGGCCCGTCCACGTGTCAACATATCATAGGCCCATCTCGACCGTTGGATGAGTGACACTTGTGCCAACGCGAAGATGACGCGTGGTTCCGTCGGCCAATGAGAATATTACACGTGGAAAATCGGCATTGGTCATGGCTGTTAGCGGGTTATCGGATCCAAAACCGGACCTGATAGCTTAACGGCATCCCGTTACGGTGGATGCCACGTGTTAGTCACCCTTGACGAAAGCACTTCTATGTCATGCGATTTATCGTCATTTAAGTGGACCCTTCCGTGATGATAATTTTGGTAATGTCATGGAACACTTCTACGACAGCACATGTATGACTATCTTCATTCTGTCATAAATTTGTCCTGGATGTACATGCATGACAGAAAACGTGACCTACTGTGACAAACACGTATCATCACGGAAGTGTATTTTTTTGTAGTGTATACCCATGGTGCCTATATAAACTAGAGGGTTTAGTCTGTAGAGGCCATCGAAGCACAATTGATACATTCATCATACCCCTAGGGTTTAGACCACAACTCATGATCTCAAGGTAGATGAACTCCATACTTTGATACTTCCACAATATAAGCAAGACCAAGACGTAGGGTTTTACCCGCATATCGAGAGCCTAAACCTGGGTAAACTTTGTGTGTGTTCTCACTCATCGATCCGATCTAACAGCTCGGCCCCCCCTACCCGAGATCTGCCAGTTTTGACACCGGCAGGTGGGTAAACAAATTATTGTTGGGCAATTGATAGCAAACTGCATAGTTATGACGTATTCATTGCAATGATCATATATATATATATATATGCATCTAGTCCGTGACAAGTAGACCGACTCCTGTCTGCATCTACTACTATTACTCCACCAATCGGCCGCTATCCAGCATGAATCTATGGTATTAAGTTCATGACAAATACAGTAACGCATTCACCAAGATGACATCATGTAGTCAAAAATTAAACTCAACCAATATGAATAAACCGTGTCATTTTACCCTTAATAGAAACAATACAATATGTGCCTCGCTACCCCTTCTGTCAGTGGATGACATGATTGCTTGTATCTGCATTGGTATTTCCCCGAAGAGGAGAGTTGATCCATCATAGCAACGGTAAGTATTTCCCTTGGTTATGAAACCCAGGTTATCAATCCAATAGGAGAACTAAGAAACACTATGTAAATGGTACCCGCACACAAAGAATAAATACTTGCAACCCAACGCGTAAGAGGGGTTGTCAATCCCTCCTAGGTATTGACATAAATAAAATTGTATGATTTTTGATAAATAGATCTGACAAAAGCACAAAATAAAGTAGATAAATAAAAAGTGCAAGAAGGTATTTTTGGGTTTTTGGAATAATAGATCTGAAAACAACATGATAGAACATAGACCCGGGGACCGAGGATTTCACTAGTGGCTTCTCTTGAGAAAATAGCATACGGTGGGTAAATAAATTACTGTTGGGCAATTGATAGAAGAGCAAATAATTATGATGATATCCAAGGCAATGAACACGTATATTGGCATCATGTCCAAGAGTAGTAGACCGACTCCTGCCTGCCTCTACTACTATTACTCCACACATGGACCGCTATCCAGCATGCATCTAGTGTTTTAAGTTCATGGAAAAATGGAGTAATGCAATAAGAACGATGACATGATGTAGACAAGATCTATTCATGTAGGAATAGACCCCATCTTTTTATCCTTAATAGCAATGATACATGTGTGTCATGTCTCCTGTCATTGAGATTGGGCACCGCAAGATCGAACCCATCACAAAGCACCTCTTCCCATTGCAAGAAAAATCAATCTAGTTGGACGAACCAAACCAAAGATTTGGAGAAGAAATACGACCAGTAGGGTTAGTGTTACATGCGATCGGTTATACAATGAAGGAAAGATCACGCTAATCTTGAGGCACACCTCAACGCTGAAGATCTCTTGTACGGTCATGGGTCCACACTCTAGCTTTGCCCCATAGAGGCCCATCAGTCCGGCCCACATGTAATGGGTCGACGGCCAAAGGACTCCTCAATCCAGGATCCCTCACT
Organism: Triticum urartu; assembly: GCF_003073215.2. Classification (NCBI taxonomy): domain Eukaryota; kingdom Viridiplantae; phylum Streptophyta; class Magnoliopsida; order Poales; family Poaceae; genus Triticum; species Triticum urartu. The sequence goes on from NC_053027.1 coordinate 314,969,353, forward strand.
AGCTACAAAGCTTAGAGGATTGTGTGGGTGTAAGAGACTAACAAAGATCATAATTCATTATGAAACTGGATTCATATATTTGAATAAGAGATCGTAGTTTTATAAACCTATGCCTGCATGAATATAGCAGTGATACGTGTGGTGTTGTTTTGGACATGTTATACTATAATATGATAATGTGTGGCATTTGAAGCTCACAACTAAATATCGAACAATCTAAACCATATTATATATCAAACAATCTCACATTTTACTTGAATTTGTGATAATGTGTGGCGTTTGCAGCTCACATCTAAAAACTTGTAGGCGTAGGGGGCGAGGCACCATACATTATGTGATAAACACATTATACAGATGATATGTGGTTTAGATTATGAAGATATAGTTAGAGATTGAAATCTACTATGATTTGAAATCAACTAAAGTGGATTCACAAATTCGAGTTCGAGTTCATAACGTATACACACTGGTACAACGAGGTGCTATACAAATGGTTTTTAACCCCTTTCCGTGATGGCATTCTGAACCATCGCCGAGTGAGTGTGTGCGATAGGGTGGTCCTTCCCACACGACCCAGAAACCGTCGGGATAGGCCCTCTTGGCACACACGCTCGGCAAAATGAGGTCGTGTGCGTTGGGCGATTGGTGAAATATGATTATACGTATAGGTATGCTAAAAATATACAATTATACAGGCCAAATCGTTTCCGGTCGTAAGTACATCCCACATAGCCAGTCCCGGCCAAACGTTTCCATTCGTATGTACATTCCACATAGTCAATCCAAGGAATATGTTTCCATTAGTATGTACATCCCACACAGTCAATCCAAGAAGTATATTTCCGTTGGTATATACATCCCACACAGTCACTCCAAGGAAAACATTTCTGTTCGTAGGTACATCACACACAATTTTCCCCATTAAATAGTTTGTGATAGCGTTGTCATTGCAGATGATATTAACAATTTTATCATTCTTGTTATTGAATGCATCACACACAGTGTGTAGAAGAAATTGTGTGGCATAGGCTATCCATCACACACAATTTTTATGTGGTAACGTTTTCGCAAGGTGGCCTAACGCAAACAGTTTTCAAGAGATAGTCATGTGTGATTGTTCATTGATCCAACATGGTTTATTCCTAGAAACTGTGTGTTTTGCCTAAGGTCATCGCCCACAGTGTTATCTCAATAACCGTTTGCAATAGAAAAAATCAATTAGGGGGCTAATTGGCCATTAGCAGGCTAATTGTCCTATTATTAATGATCCATTTATTAATCAAATTGACATTTCATATTAAGCACAAAATATATTTTAGTTTCATATTAAGGAAGAAGGATTTCATAATTGAAATACAGCAGAGCACAACATTGCCAAGTTTCACATGCAACATCTAGAAACTTTCGAAATTAGCATCACAGATGGTACATAGACAGATGAATATCATCTGGAAACTGCTGAAGCGGAAGGCGAATATTGAACCTTCATTGATGTTGAAGGTCTTTGCAACTTTAGGCCAATGCTTGTGGATGATTGATCGTCCATCATTCGTGCTCTTCAGAAACACTTCAATATTGAACTATGGGTGCTGTATGAATACCTTCCTCACCTCCTAACCATATAGGTGGTTTAAGAGGTAATCATCAGTGAACTGCTTTGGAAAGTCCTGAAAGCGAGGATGCACATAAATATCATCTCTAGATTGGAAATGGGGCAAAGCAATAAAAAAGCCAAGGTATAATACATAGCACCATCCTGTAGTGAACTGATGTCTTTTTCATTGTGCAGACAAAGATCTTGTTGTTTTTGTCACTAATTTCTTTATCCTAATAATATTTCTGAGTTTCTTGACTTGACTAATATTCACTATCAATGAGCACGAGGCTGCCAGTGCCATACTAACATATTTCTTTGAAGGTCTCATCGAAGCATTCAAGACATATCAAGACAACATGGCTGCCTCATTTGTTAACGAGCCCTGGAAATTTGACCGGGGCGTTCTTTACATGGTGTTGCTCAACCTCGCTCATGACAACCCCGATCTTAATCTCTCTATGATCTTCAAGAAGCTGCCAGAGAAAACCAACGTCATAGCTGGTGACAAGATTGCTGCTCCTCTTGCCAACAGTGTGCTCAAGGTCCCCAGGATCCAAGGCAATCGCTGGGATTAAATCTTGATGCCCCTCTCGCTTTGTTGTTGTTATGTAAAAGACATATTCGAGCTTATGTTAGATCTACACTGCTTTCACGATGTAATACATTTTTAAGTAGGTGTATGAATGCATGATATCCCCTTTATTCTTTCTGCCTTTGTACGATTGTGTTCCCTATGCATGCCGAGACCCTGCCAGGCAAACACCCACCGTGGGCGCTCGAGGAGCGGGTCCTTAGCAGCCTGCCGGCAAGGCTTCCTTTAACGTTCCCAATGCAGCTACTTAAGTTGGTGAGCGGACTCGAAACAGAATAAGAGCCCAAATGATCACGGCAATGTTCCTCTGTGTTCAGGTTTCTCATACAAACACAGAATCATACAAGGGAAACTGCAAACATAACAAAGAATTGCTTAGTAGAAAAATTTCCAACTTAGCTTTCTTTGATGTACTTCTTGTCATTTGAAATGGATGCCAACACCATTTAAGTGGATTCCTTCCACCACTCCCCCAAGAAACTTGCACGTGAGGGATCCTTCTATATTTTGATGAAAGCAGAGAGCAGAAAGGAGTGGTATCAGAAACCTTGATGGTTTGTTAGTAATCTCATACATATGGGAGTGTACTTGCGGTACCACATGCATATACATGTAACTAATATGTAATATGTATATACAAAAAATTCTTGAATACTGAGAATTTTGCTGGGGGCTAACTTGTTGTTGCATTCTCTCGATGATTCGGGCCTATTGGCCTGGGAAAACGACCAACGGACTCGCCGCAGCTTGCAAGTGTGGCCAGGCATCCAACCCTGTAATGTGGTTGCCCGCCAACGCTGGGCGCAAACTCGTCAACGATTTGGTTATCGCACATGTCGTGTTGTAGGGGTAGCCCCCAACACCGTTCAATAGTAGTGTGAGTACCTTTATGTTCGTTTACCCGGTAGCATACGTCGTTGAACTTGCCGCATCTACGGATCTAAAGAAGCCATCGGCACTTCGCCAGGCTCAACAGTTCGTTAGGTTCGCTGCGGCTAATGATGCTGCTGCTGGGTTTGTTGTCGTGGAGGCGACTGCACCGTTGGTGCACCTCCCACAACATGACCATCGGTTTGAGCTGCTGGTGCTATTTGTAGACACTGTAAAGGCTCCGCCAGCTGTGATTTGTTTCCTTCAACAAATCCAATCAAACATTGGATAGTGGCCCTCCACTCATCCATCTTGTTTGCCATTGGAGGGAAATCAAACAACATCTAGGCCCGTGCCATTGCCTCTGTCACTGTCGAAGGCATGTTTGAGAGCGAAGAACGCGATGTCGCTCAAGTCCCTGGCTGAGCTAGTAGAAGCGTCATTGTGATCTTGCCATCATAATGCAGGTGCGATAGCAGGTGGGCTTCACGGAGGTGGCGCTTGAAGATCTGGAACCTAATCAACAGGTGCCTTGCCATGAGGACGCTGTCGTGCATGGTCAACAACGCCACTTGGAGTCACGTCACGCCTATCTTGCGATAGGTGCGGTGTGTGCTTCAATGTCGTTTCCCTCACCGCTGCCGGAGTCGCTGCAAAGGGAGGATCCCGGCTTACGCCCGACCAAACAGTGTTGCTCCGATGGCTACGCTCGCTGGTGCACCGAGGATACGGGAGCTGCATGCCCGCGCCACTCATGCCGTTTTGCTGTCCTCACCAGAGGGTCATGGAAGGTGAGTGTCGGTGTCAAAACCGGCAGATCTCGGGTAGGGGGTCGCGAACTGTGCATCTAGGATCGATGGTAACAGGAGACGGGGGACACGATGTTTACCCATGTTCGGGCCCTCTCTATGGAGGTAATACCCTACGTCCTGCTTGATTGAATATGAGTGTTACAATAGTTGATCTACCATGAGATCGTAATGGCTAAACCCTAGAGGCCTAGCTTGTATGACTATGCTAATGAATATATCCTTTCCGGACTAACCCCTCCAGTTTATATATAAACCGAGGGGATCTAGGGTTCACATAGAGTCGGTTACATAAGAAGGAATATTCATAGTCGGTCACCAAGCTTGCCTTACACACTAGGGAGAGTCCAATCCGGATACAGGAAAAGTCTTCGGCCTTCATGTCCTCACAGCCCATCAGTCCGGCCCATGGATAACAGGCCGGACGCCCGAGGACCCCTTAGTCCAGGACACCCTCGGTAGCCCCCGAACTAGTCTTCAATAGTGAGGTGTTCGGCACACAAATTGTCTTCGTCATTGCAAGGCGGGTTCCTCCTTTCATGATCTCCAAGTGTTGTATTCGGCCATCGGTTCAATGTCGCTCCCCACGGCTTCTGCGCACTAAATAATTTCGCCTCCCACGTGTCAAGCGAAGGTGGAAGGTAAGGGTATTTTTGCAGATAACACCCCGTCCATGCAAGGAAGAGCACCTATTAAAGAGATTGGATCTTAGATCCATTCGGCACCATGTAGAGGAAATCCCCGGAAACTGCTTAGGAGAAACCATTCCAGCATGCCTAGTGTCCCCAGCTCCTCCACCCGTTCCGGCCCAGAGAAAGGCCAGTGGGAGAGGTGTTCAGTGTCCCACAGTCAATTGATGAAGCTGCAGATGCAGGGATTTCTTCCCCCGCAGATCTAGTTTCTGTTCGAGCGGGGCTAGATTCCTTCAACGGTGAGATTTAGGCAGACGACTTCCCCAATCCATCCGGCGGAGAGTGAGTATGTTTCGTCCCCTACCTGCTAAGGGGCGTTGACTTTCCCATTCATCCATTCCTCCGAGGGATTGTGGAATACTATGGCGTCCAGTTGCACAACTTCACCCCTGCCTCCATTCTGCACATTGCGGGTTATGTCACTTTATGCGAACTATTCCTGGGTATCGAGGCTCATTTCGAGCTGTGGAGGAAGGTGTTCTGTCTTGTCCCGCGTAATCACGAGGGGTCAATATTTGAAGTGGGCGGAGCCGAAGTATGGCGTATCACCGATACTCGATATCTGTCCGGCACACCAAGGAAGGCATCCGAAGAATGGCCTTCCGAATGGTTCTATATTGAGGACGTCGCGCTTCCTGACCCAGTTTGAAAGGGTGTTCCTGAATTTGCAAGCATTCCGCTGAAGAAACGCCACAGTTGGCGTCCCCGGAGTCTTGAAGAGGATGATAGCGCAGAAGTTTGCCAGCTTATGAGCACGATAAAGACGCTCGTTCAGTCCGGACTCACAATAATCGGGGTAATGGCGACCTCCATAGTGCGAGGGGTTCTGCCGCTACAATACAGAGGGCTGCCCATGTGGCACTACAATGGAGAGGATGATGCCTCCCGCTATGGCCGGAAGGGTCCGGATACCCCCATCGCTCTGGCCAAAATATTGGTCGAACTGTTTAAAGGGGAGGAAGAGGAGTTTCTTCACATTAAGCGCAGAGATGGGTATTCTATGTATGATCCTCCCGGTTGGGTAAGCTTTGACCCCTCTATTCAACCAATTCCCCTTCCGGATGACTTTTGATAAATTTCAAGTATGTTTATTATGACAACACTGGTGGAATGTCATCAAAGGACTTCATAGTCCTGCCCCACAGCCGGAGATCCACAACCGGGAGCTAGATCCGGGGTATGAAGAGGATCCAGATATATTTGCGATGCTTGTGGGGGGAGTGTTTTACCAGACAAGCTATGACGGCACAGAAGTGGCCATCACCACCGACTACCCTGGCATTCTTCCTACTTCACATGTAAATAATTAAGAAACACCTTCTCTAAAAGAGTGCTCTTATTTTGCCTCACCCACCACACTGTATCGTGCTTCACAGGGGAGACATTCAGCGATTTCGAAGAGATCGACTCTCGTGTTGGGAAAGCCTTCCAAGAGGAAAGCAAACGAAGACATGGTCATGCCTTCCTCGAAGAGGTACAAATTCGCCAACCTGTACGTGAGCAGTCACGTCCAACCATGACCTTCCCGTTCTCCATGTGTTAGGAGGAAGGTGCGTCGGACTATATCCGGAGGTTCGAGCGGCCGTACTTCCCATAGCCAGGATTCAAATCCTGCCGTGAAGACGGGGGCTCATGCAGGGGCGACGCCGGACTGTCCTCCAACCGAGGACTCGGATGATGTATCCGTCACCAACTCAGAAGTGGAGAGTGCCATGAATCATTGGCGCCGCCGGGCCATTTTACAAGATACTGGCATTTCAGAAGAGTCGTTTAATGCCTTTAGCTCAGCCGATGCATACATCCGGGCTTCTTGAGATGGGTTTAACAGGGCGACAAAGCAACATTTGAAAGATGTGCAGGTAAATTCGCTTTGTCTGGCTATGATAACCATATGCCAGTAGCCCCTGAGACTTAAAGGACTTGAAATAACTGATTTAAGGATCAATGTACAACAAGGTGCTTACGGAGAAGAATACCCAGCTACCTCCGGAAATAGAAACATGTCAGCGCCAGCTGCATGCTGCCAATGTCGAACTGGAGAAACACAAGGCATCTCCCGGTAATATTTTCCTCTATCGAAAATTCATAATGATACACCGATAGTGTGAATCTGGGTTCTAATCTTTGTGTTGGGTCCTTAGACCAAGTACGAGAGCAGCCGGACGCCGCTCGAAGCGAAAAACATGGAGCCAAAAAGCTACTAGCAGTGGGCGAGCGTGTATTGACAAAAGTTGTTCAAGAGAAAAAGAAACTCTAGGATTCGAACACCAAACTGGGCGAAGAACTGAAAGATGTGCGAGCGCAACTAGCCGACTCTGTGAAGGAGAAAATAAGCTGCGAGGCGGCATATTCAGTACGTGGCCGCTTTCATCTTATAGCAGTTTGGAGGTAACGGTAGCTGATATAGCTGTAATTGCAGGTGTATTGACGAACCGCCCCAAAGAGGAAGTGTCCAGATCATCAAGTGATCTTCTGCAAGGGATGTCGCAATTGCACGAGCAAGCTCGGTAGGCGATGCGGAGTGTATCCAAGGCTTTATGACCATCAGACTCCCCTCCAGGAAGCATGGAGAAGCTGGTAGAGCTGTTCAAGGGAGCGCGTCGGCGTATCCGGCTGTGTAAGATATCTGCCTGCCGAGAGGGTGCGCGAGAGGCCTGGGCCATGGTGAAGACACGATATACCAAGGTGGATCCTAATCACATGGCTCGTGTCGGACCGCAAGGGCCGAATGGGGAAGAAATTCCCGTTAGTATAGTATATGACCAAGTAGAGGTGGCCGCCAAATATTCCCAACAAGATTGTGAGTTAGACTGCCTGTTGGAAGGTGTAGAGGAAGAGGTGTTCGAGTCCAAGTGACAGTGTACTTTCCTCATCTAGCTGAATTGTATGTCATTTGTCATGGCAGACCTTTTCGCTTCAACCTCCGGACCCGAAGGTGCGGAGTATTTCTGAATACTGTCGCGGCCGAATAGGCCGAGGTATGCCTGGAAAACTAGGCGTAGGGGTCATAGTTGCTTGAACAGACAAGTTTTATCCGGCTAGCTATGTTATATTATATTGATATCATAAGAAACATCTTTCAGAGAGAATAGTTCTGTTAAGGGTTCCTTTCCCTGGGTGTGCATGCATTTAATGCGCATGTCCAAATTGTGATGTGAACACCACAGTTTGTATAACTTCTGGGGGTGCACAATGGAGTGTGTTTTAAAAAGCATCTTTAATTCACCGACCGAATATTCCCTTAAGAATGCTAGCTTTTGGCTTCACCCAATCTGAGGTACACATCCCGATGACCCGGCAGTAACAATCGCAGAGGTGCTGCCTTTATGCCCTAGCCGAACTAACAGGAACATAGGGCATAAGCACAGGAGCCAGCCAACCCAGCTAGGCCAAAACTTAAGTCATATCGATGCATATAGTGGCAAAGAAAAGGTACATCTGAAAAAACTCATATGTGAGGAGCTTGATGCTCAAGGAATGACAAGAACCTCTGTCCAAGAAGCCCCTAGGTACAAGTGGCGTACATATTTAAAGATCTATGTGTCAATGGTGTGTGGTCTAGCCGTACCAAAGCTTCAAAGTAAGAAAGAAGAAAATAATCGGAAAAGAGAGAAAAAATAATGGAAACTATAGGGGAGAAGGAGACGAACAAGAGGTTTGGCGCTAGGCACAAAATCTTTGGAGTCTGGCCGCGTTCTAGGGGTTCGCCTCGAGGAGATTGTCTAATGCATCGCGAAGACGGTACGCTCCTCCGGTGAGAACTTCGTTAGCTATGAAGGGACCCTCCCGTTTGGGCCTGAGTTTGTGCTTTTTCTTCTCCGGCGGGCGTAGAACAAGTTCGCCAACATTGTAAGTCTTGGCCCGTACTTCTCTACTTTGATATCTTCGAGCTTGCTGTTGATAAAATGCTGAACGGGCTTTTGCGATCAAGCTTTGCTTCTCTCTCTTCGTACATACGCACTCGAGGTGAGTCGTGAATAATATCGCAAGGCAATACGGCCTCTGCGCCACACACCATGAAGAAAGGTGTGTATCCGGTAGTACAGTTGGGCGTGGTCCGCAGCCCCTAGAGTATGGAGTCGAGCTCCTCAACCCAGTGCATGTCTGATTCTTTCAAAGACCGCACTAGTATGGGCTGGATGCCGCTCGTAATAAGACCGTTGGCTCATTCGACTTGACCGTTGGTTTGTGGGTGGTAGATGGAGGCGTAATCGAGTTTAATACCCAGATTAGTACACCATGTTTTTAACTCGTTGGCCGTGAAATTGGAACTGTTGTTAGTGATGATGTTGTGTGGGACACCATAACGGTGCACAACACCGGATATGAAGTCTATCACTGGGCCGGACTCAACCGTTTGCCCGGCTTAGCCTCTATCCACATAGTGAATTTGTCCACCATAACAAGCAGATATTTTTTCTTGTGGCTTCCCCCTTTAAGGGGTCCAACCATATCGAGTCCCTAGACCGCAAAAGGCCAAGTGATGGGGATTGTTTGTAAGGCAGTGGGGGGCATATGGCTTTGATTGGCAAAGAGTTGGCATCCGACGCAATGTTGGACAAGGTCCTATGCATCTGCTCGGGCCGTCGGCCAATAGAACCCTGTATGGAAGGCCTAGCTAACAAGGGCCCGAGCTACGGTGTGGTGACCGCCGAGTCCGGCATGAATTTCAGCCAAGAGCTTCCGCCCCTCTTCCTCGGATATACATCGTTGAATGACTCCGGTGGCGCTTTTCTTGTAGAGCTCTCCATCATGAACCTTGTAGGCCTTTGAACGCCGGAGAATACAACGGGCCTCATTCTGGTCCTCAGGAAGCTCTTTCCTCTTAAGGTAGGCCAGGAAGGGTTTGGTCCATGGGGCAATGACTGCCATGATGAGATGCGCCGACGGTGTTATTTCGATGGCTGAGCCCCCGACGAGGTCGGTGTTTCCGGGATCTGGGATTATGTTTGGTTCCGTACTAGTATTGCTATTTTCCCCCTGCCACACCACGGATGGCTTGAGAAGCATTTCCAGGAAGATATTAGGTGGGACGGGGTCGTGCTTAGCACCGATACGAGCAAGAACATCCGCCGCTTGATTACTTTCTCGAGCCACATGATGGAACTCGAGCCCCTCGAACCGGGCCGACATTTTTATGACTGCGTTATGATATGCTGCCATCTTCGGATCTTTAGCGTCGAAATCCCAATTTATTTTGAGATATTGCAAGGTTGGAGTCCCCGTGTACTTCTAGGTGTTGTATGCCCATGGAGATAGCCATCCGGAGACCATGTAATAAGGCCTCGTATTCAGCTGCGTTATTGTAGTCTATGTATAATATTTGAAGAATGTACTGTGCGACATCTCCAGTAGGGGACGTTAAAACGACGCCTTCTCCTAACCCTACCAGCATTTTGGAGCCGACAAAGTACATGACCCAATTGGACTATGTGCCGTACTCTTTAGGGAGTTCGGCCGCTGTCCATTCGGCAACGAAGTCGGCCAGTACTTGGGATTTGATAGCTTGACGTGGTTTATATGTAATGTCAAATGGGAGGAGTTCAATGGCCCATTTGGAAATCCGGCCTGTAGCATTGCGGTTGTTTATAATGTCAATGAGTGGTACTTCGGAGGCCACCATGATTGAACACTCCTGGAAGTAGTGACGGAGCTTTCGGGATGCCATGAAGACCGCATATGCTATTTTTTGGTAATGAGGGTACCGGGATTTGCATGGTGTAAGGACAGTAGATACGTAGTATACTGACTTCTGAAGCAAGAATTTATGTCCGGCCTGTTCTCGTTCAACGACGAGTACGGCGCTCACCACCTGATGTGTTGCCGATATGTATAATAACATCAGTTCATCGGCGTTTGGTGCGGCCATGATTGGATTGCTCGCAAGAAGGGTTTGTATTTCCTTCAGTCCAACTGTTGCCCTGTTCGTCCACTCAAAGTGGTCGGTTCGCCGTAGAAGGCGATAGAATGGCAGTGCCTTTTCTCCCAATCTGGAGATAAAGCGGCTTAGAGCTTCTACGCAACCCAATCTGGAGATAACGCTGTTGCCGCGTTCGTCCACTCAAAGTGGTCTGTTTAAGGTCTATTGTCTTAGCCAATTGTTACAAAGCTTGGATTTTGGCTGGGTTTTCTTCGATTCCTCTATTGGAAATGATGAAGCCCAGCAGTCTACCAGTGGGGACGCCGAAGACACACTTTTCTGGGTTGAGCTTAATGTCATACGCCCGGAGGTTGTCGAATGTAAGACGTAAGTCGTCTATTAGTGTTTCGACGTGCCCGGTTTTGATGACGACATCATCGACGTAAGCTTCTACTGTTTTGCCAATCTGTTTCTCCAGGCATGTTCGAATCACGCGTTAGTATGTGGCACCGGCGTTATTGAGCCCAAAGGGCATGGTGTTGAAGCAAAATGGCCAATATGGGGTGGTAAATGTTGTTGCCGCTTGATCGGACACCTTCATTTTGATTTGATGGTATTTGGAATATGCAGCGAGGAAACACAGTGAGTCGTGTCTTGCAGTGGCGTCGATGATTTGATCAGTGCGGGGGAGGGGGAAGGGATCCTTAGTGCAAGCCTTGTTGAGGTCTTTGAAATCGACGCACAGGTGCTAGGATTTGTCCTTCTTTGGTACCATCACCAGGTTTGCCAACCAGTTCGGATGTTTGATTTCTCTGATGAATCTAGCCTCGATGAGTTTCACCAGCTCCTCCCCCATGGCTTGTCGCTTGGGTTCGGAAAAGTGCCGCAGTGTTTGCTTAACCAGTTTAAACCCCTTTAATATATTGAGGCTATGCTCGGCCAGCTCGCGTGGGATCCCTGGCATATCTGAAGGGTGCCAAGTGAATATGTCCCAGTTTTCGCGCAGGAATTCTCGTAGTGCGGTGTCAACTGTTGGGTTCAGTTGAGCTCCGATAGATGATGTCTTCTTGGTGTCCATTGGGTGGACCTAGAATTTCAATATTTCTTCTGCTGGTTTGAAGGAGGTGGATTTATGGCGTTTGTCGAGGATCACGTCGTCCCTGTCCCCCATGGAGCGTAGTGCGGTTAATTCTTCGGCCGCGAGGGCTTCGGATAGCGCCTCCAGGGCCAGGGATGCGGTTTTGTTTTCAGCGCGGAGTGCTATGTCCGGATCACTGACGGGAGTGATTATACCGTTTGGTCCAGGCATTTTGAGCTTCATATACCCGTAATGGGGTATGGCCTGGAAGCGTGTAAAATCATCCCACCCCAAAAGGGCATGATATCCTCTGCTGAAAGGGGCCCCACATGGAAAGTTATTTCTTCAGACCAATAGTTCTCTGGCATGCCGAATACTACATCAAGTGTGATTTTGCCCGCGCACCGCGCCTCTCGACTGGGAATAATTCCTCGGAAGGTTGTGTTACTTTGCTTGATGCGGCTCCTGGCTATTTCCATTTTATGGAGTGTGTCCTCATAAATGAGATTTAGTCCGCTGCCGTCGTCCATGAGGACCTTGGAAAGTCGAAACCCGTCCATGATGGGACTGAGGAATAACGCGGCTGGCGCTCGTACTATTTTGTACTTTGGTTCGTCACCGGTGTTGAATGTTATAGCCGTGTCGTTCCAGGGGTTTATTGTAGCAATTTGGCAGACTTTGGCGAGGTCGCGAAGGTCCCTTTTGCGCTTGTTGTTTGAAGCTAATGTCTCAAAGACCGTCAATACTATTGAGTTATCGTCTTCGGGGGGATGTTGTTCTAGGTCGTCCTTGATAAGGATGTCCTCGCCACTCTTGGCTACCTGCTGTAGTATCCAACATGCTCTAAGGCTGTGGGTTGCCACGATATCTAGTGTTGTATGTATTTTGCATGGGCCATCGAACCACCCCTCCAGAACGGTGCTGTGCCGCGTAGCAGTTTTGTGTTTCTTGACTGTTGGACTGGGCGTGCCACGAGGGTGCGCCCTTTTCGCCTGTAGGGGGAGTTGACTTGGGACCGACGGTTCCTAGCGAGCTGCCTGAGTTTTCCAGGCGCTCTCCATCGTGCTATACTTTTGTATGATGGTTGCTAAGTAAGCGAATTTCAGTATGCGACTGTGTTTGATGGCGTTGAGGATTCCTTCGTCTGCGAAAATTGTTGCAGAATTATGATATTGCGTCCTCGTCATGGCAATCTTTTACCTTGTCCTTGACAAGGACGAATCTGGCCTAGAAGTGGTGGACCATTACCTGAGACTGTTGTTTTATGCTTATGAGTGCGTCTATGTCCGGGTGGGTGGGTGGAATTAAATCCAAACCTTGACCTGATCGATTATCCGGACTCTGACGACCTTCCGGGCTTATCAGTCCGGGTTCTGGAATATCTTCTGATTGTTTAGGACCGCCGTCCGATGCTATGTTCGGAGGGCTGGTTGCATCCTTTTGCGGGTGAGTATCTGGCTCTTCCTGAATGGCGATCCGAACATAGTCCGTCTTCGATATTGAAGAAGACTTGCCGTCCTGCTCCATGACCACCGCAATCTAGTGGGTGACCGGTGGGGCCTTGATTCTCCTTGATTGGTTTTAGGTCCGATCTGATCGTAGTCTGTGGCGATTCGCAAAGCGGCGATGCAATCTCGGAGTTCGTTCAAAGACGAAAACTCTGTCGGATCCATCTACTTGGAGTGCTCGGAGTAAATGCGAAGGGGGTTTTCAATGGCCCGAGAGGTCATCGTCGGCTCAACGGCCGAACGAGCGATCATAGTAAAGCCGCCCAGCCGGAGGGTTTGGCCTGGGGCCAGAGCTCCATCGGAGGTGATGTTGTCTTTAAGGACAAGGCGAGCCATCGAGCCTTTCGTCGACGGCACAATGGAACTCTGAATGAAAGGACCAATGTCGGTGTCAAAACCAGCGGATCTCGGGTAGGGGGTCCCGAACTGGGCGTCCAGGATCGATGGTAAGAGGAGACGGGGGACACGATGTTTACCCAGGTTCGGGCCCTCCCTATGGAGGTAATACCCTACGTCCTGCTTGATTGATCTTGATGAATATGAGTGTTACAAGAGTTGATCTACCACGAGATCGTAATGGCTAAACCCTAGAGGCCTAGCCTATATGACTATGGTAATGAATATATCCTTTCCGGACTAACCCCTTTAGTTTATATAGACACCGAGGGGATCTAGGGTTTACATAGAGTCGGTTACATAAGAAGGAATCTTCATAGTCGGTTGCCAAGCTTGCCTTCCATGCATCCAGCATCTCCACCACTCGTTCCCACCGCAATGGACACAACGACCACGCAGCCTGCACTGGTTTTGCCTACTGCAGCGTTTACATCGTCCGGACTAACCCCTTAGTACAAGACTCCCTCAGTGACCGCCTCCAGCATCTCCACCACTCGTTCCCACCGCAATGGACACAACGACCGCGCAACCTGCACTAGTTTTGCCTACTGCAGCGTTTACGTCGTCCGCAGCGGCAACATCGCCTATGCTGCCCGCGGATGCGTGCGAACGAACCTTGGATGTGGAAGGCTTCATTGCCAAGGAGCCCTTCTTCTTGGGCACCATGGATGACGAAAATGGCGATGAAGCATCGCGACCTCCTTACTATGCTTCTCCAGCTCCACCTCCATCTTCTCCACCTTGCCGGCCAGCTCATTCTTGGCAGCCTCTGCGGCTTCAGCGGCATCGACAGCCTCCTTTAGCTTGCCGACATGGTCCTGGGACAGAGCATCGAGTGCATCCTTGTGCTTTTGCTCTAGCTCCTGGGTCCGTTGCATGACAAGCTTCTCAATTTCTTCATCCTTGCCATGGAGCTTGGCGTCAAGCGCCTCCTCACTAGCGGCAAGGTCATCTTCTTGGGCATCGAGCAAGATACGGCGCTGATAACCCACAAGTATAGGGGATCACAACAGTTTTCGAGGGTAGACTATTCAACCCAAATTTATTGATTCGACACAAGGGGAGCCAACACTACTAGGAAAAGGCCTACTAGTGGCGCACCTGTTTTGCCTACTAATGGCACACTACAGGTGCGCCACTAGTATCACGCCATTAGTACAGGTGTGCCATTAGTATTTGGTATACTAATGGTGCACCACATAGAAGTTTGCCATTAGTAAAAAAATCATTTTTAAAAAAAATCAATTTCTTTCCATTTTTTTCTTAATGTCGGGTCACTATGGCTTAATCTCAGGTCAATATGCTTAATCACAAGTCAAATCGCACTCCGTGGTCAAACTTCCTGGAAGGTCACCCATCCTCACACTACTCCAGCCCGAGCACGCTTAACTTCGCAGTTCTATCCAACCCCAGCACCAACTCACTTCACAGGCAATTGTTCATATATCTATCATATCAATCCTATTAAACCTTGTTGATGTCTAGGACTTTGTTCATTTTCATGAGTATGATGAAATTTTGAAAAAATATTTCATACTTCCTGGTCATATTACATATCATATTTTGAAAAAAAAATTCCAATTTTTTTTTGAAACCAATTTTTTTTCTGTTACTAGTGGCGCACCTAGCAAATGGTGCGCCACTAGTATGTTTGAATTTTTTTCATCCCCCCCTGTAGATCTTAAAAGCCCCGTATCTTTCGTTCTATCATACGTGCTTATGGAAAAGAACTTGCATGACATCTTTTGTCCTACCCTCCCGTGGCAGCGGGGTCCTATTGGAAACTAAGGGATTTTAAGGCCTCCTTTTAATAGAGTACCGGACCAAAGCATTAACACTTCGTGAATACATGAACTCCTCAAACTATGTTCATCACCGGCAGTGGTCCCGATTATTGTCACTTCGGGGTTACCGGATCATAACACATATTAGGTGACTATTGACTTGCAAAATAGGATCAAGAACTCACATATATTCAAGAAAACATAATAGGTTCAATTCGGATGTAACTTTTCAAGTAGCTGATTTTTCAAATAAAAAACTTTTTAATCCGAATTCGTATGCAAAAGTTATGCCCATTTTACTAAATTCCAGAGAGATTTTGCAAATAAAGTAGAAATTCATATTTGTAAATTTTCCCAACAACTAGACCACATATCACATGGGAAACTTATTTTGTTTGACATTTCCATCATTTTCTTCTTTTTTTAAAAAACTGAAAAGGCGTTCCACCAGGGGGGGGTGCATTTAGCACCAGGGTTACTAATGGCGCACCACACATCAGGTGTGCCATTAGTGACCCTGGTGCTAAATATATTATTAATGGCGCACCTGGTGTGTGGTGCGCCATTAGTAGTTTTGAAAAAAAATTGTTAGTAATGGTGACAAGTGGACAGTGCGAACTAGTAATGGTGCCCTGTCCACTGGTGCGCCATTACTAACAATTTTTTTTATTTTTTTTTCAAAACTACTAATGGCGCACGGTGGGTGTGGTGCGCCATTATTATGTCAACTAGTAATGGCGCACTATCCCATGGTGCGCCATTACTAACAATTTTTTTCAAAACTACTAATGGAGCAACACACACCAGGTGTGCTATTAGTAATATATTACTAATGGCGCACCTGTATCTCATGCGCCACTGCTATATTGCAGTGGCACACCACATACACGGTGCACCATTAATGTCCATATCATCTATAGCCCTTTTCCTAGTAGTGCAAAGAATATTATCAAGTATTAACAGTTGAGTTGTCAATTCAACGGCACCTGAAAGACTTAATATCTGCAGCAAAGTATTTAGTAGCAAAGTAATATGGAAGTAGCGGTAACGGTGGAAAAAGTAATAGTATTGGTTTTGTAGTAATTGTAACAATGGCAACGGTAAAGTAACTAAGCAAAGATCAATATGTGAAAAGCTCATAGGGATTGGATCAGTGATGGATAATTATGTCGGATGCGATTCCTCATGTCACAGTTATAACATAGGGTGACACAGAACTAGCTCCAGATCATCAATGTAATGTAGGCATGTATTCTGAATATATTCATACGTGCTTATGGAAAATAACTTGCATGACATCTTTTGTCCTACCCTCTCGTGGCAGCGGGGTCCTATTGGAAACTAAGGTATATTAAGGCCCCCTTTTAATAGAGTACCGGACCAAAGCATTAACACTTAGTGAATACATGAACTCCTCAAACTATGGTCTTCACTGGGATTGGTCCCGATTATTGTCACTTCGGGGTTACCAGATCATAACACATAGTAGGTGACTATTGATTTGCAAAATAGGATCAAGAACTCACATATATTCATGAAAACATAATAGGTTCAATTCGGATGTAACTTTTTGAGTAGATGATTTTTCATATAAAAAACTTTTTAATCCGAGTTCGTATGCAAAGGTTATGCCCATTTTACTAAATTCTAGAGAGATTTTGCAAATAAAGTAGAAATTCATATTTGCAAATTTCCCAACAACTAGACCACATATCACATGGGAAACTTATTTTTTTATTTTTTTTTGACATTTCGATCATTTTCTTTTATTTTTTCTAAAACTGAAAAGGTGGTCAGGGGGGTGCATTTAGCACCAGGGTTACTAATGGTGCACCACACATCAAGTGCGCCATTAGTAACCCTGGTGCTAAATATATTACTAATGGCGCACCTGCGCATTAGTAATTTTGAAAAAGAATAAAAAACTTTGCTAGTAATGGCGCAGCAGTGGACAGTGCGCCATTACTAATGGCGCACCATCAACTGGTGTGCCATTACTAACATTTTTTTTGTCAAAACTACAAATGGCGCACGGTGGGTGCGGTGCTCAATTACTTTGTCAACTAGTAATGGCGCACTATCCCATGGTGCGCCATTACTAAATTTTTTTTTCAAAACTACTAATGGCGTACCACACACCTGGTGCGCCATTAGTAATATATTACTAATGGCGCAACTGTATCTCATGCGCCACTGCTATATTGCAGTCGCGCACCACATACACGGTGCGCCATTAATGTCCATATCATCTATAGCCCTTTTCCTGGTATTGCAAAGAATATTCTCAAGTATTAATAGTTGAGTTGTCAATTCAACCGCACCTGAAAGACTTAATATCTGCAGCAAAGTATTTAGTAGCAAATTAATATGGAAGTAGCGGTAACGGTGGAAAAAGTAATAGTATTGGTTTTGTAGTAATTGTAAAAATGGCAACGGTAAAGTAACCAAGCAAATATCAATATGTGAAAAGCTCGTAGGGATTGGATCAGTGATGGATAATTATGTCGGATGCGATTCCTCATCTCATAGTTATAACATAGGGTGACACAGAACTAGCTCCAGATCATCAATGTAATGTAGGCATGTATTCTGAATATAGTCATACTTGCTAATGGAAAAGAACTTGCATGACATCTTTTGTCCTACCCTCCCGTGGCAGCGGGGCCCTATTGGAGACTAAGGGATATTAAGGCCTCCTTTTAATAGAGTACCGGACCAAAGCATTAACACTTATTGAATACATGAACCCCTCAAACTATGGTCATCACCGGGAGTGCTCCTGATTATTGTCACTTCGGGGTTACCGGATCATAACACACGGTAGGTGACTATGGACTTGCAAAATAGGATCAAGAACTCACATATATTCATCAAAACATAATAGGTTCAATTCGGATGTAACTTTTCGAGTAGATGATTTTTCATATAAAAAACTTTTTAATCCGAGTTCGTATGCAAAAGTTATGCCCATTTTACAAAATCCTAGAGAGATTTTGCAAATAAAGTAGAAATTCATATTTGTAAATTTTCCCAACAACTAGACCACATATCACATGGGAAACTTATTTTTTTTGAAATTTCCATAATTTTCTTTTATTTTTTTAAAACTGAAAAGACGGTCCACTAGGAGGTGCATTTAGCACCAGGGTTACTAATGGTGCACCACACATCAGGTGCGGCATTAGTAACCCTGGTGCTAAATATATTACTAATGGCGCACCTGGTTTATGTTGCGCCATTAGTAGTTTTGAAAAAAAATGATTTTTTTTGTTAGTAATGGAGCACCACTGGACAGTGCGCCATTACTAGTTAAAGTAATGGTGGGTGTGGTGCGCCATTACTATGTCAACTAGTAATGGCGCACTATCCCATGGTGCACCATTACTAACAAATTTTTTTAATATTTTATTTGAAACTACTAATGGCGCACCACACACCAGGTGCGCCATTAGTAATATATTACTAATGGCGCACCTGTATCTGGTGCGCCACTGCTATATTGCAGTGGCGCACCACATACATGATGCGCCATTAATGTCCATATCATCTATAGCCCTTTTCCTACTAGTGCAAAGAATATTCTCAAGTATTAATAGTTGAGTTGTCAATTCATCCGCACCTGAAAGACTGAATATCTGCAGCAAAGTATTTAGTAGCAAAGTAATATGGAAGTAGCGGTAATGGTGGCAAAAGTAATAGTATTGGTTTTGTAGTAATTGTAACAATGGCAACGGTAAAGTAACTAAGCAAAGATCAATATGTGAAAGGCTCGTAGGGATTGGATCAGTGATGGATACTTATGTCTGATGTGATTCCTCATGTCACAGTTATAGCATAGGGTGACACAGAACTAGCTCCAGATCATCAATGTAATGTAGGCATGTATTCTGAATATAGTCATATGTGCTTATGGAAAAGAACTTGCATGACATCTTTTGCCCTACCCTCCCGTGGCAGCGGGGTCCTATTGGAAACTAAGGGATATTAAGGCCTCCTTTTAATGGAGTACCGGACCAAAGCATTAACACTTACTGAATACATGAACTCTTCAATCTATGGTCATCACAGGGAGTGGTCCCGATTATTGTCACTTCGGGGTTACCGGATCATAACACATAGTAGGTGACTATTGACTTGCAAAATAGGATCAAGAACTCACATATATTCATGAAAACATAATAGCTTCAATTCGGATGTAACTTTTCGAGTAGATTATTTTTCATATAAAAAACTTTTTAATCCGAGTTCGTGTGCAAAAGTTATACCCATTTTACTAAATTCCATAGAGATTTTGCAAATAAAGTAGAAATTCATATTTTTAAATTTTCCCTACAACTAGACCACATATCACATGGGAAATTTATTATTTTTTTATTTTTTTGACATTTCCATCATTTTCTTTTATTTTTTTAAACTGGAAATGTGGTCCACGGGAGGGTGGGGTGCATTTAGCACCAGGGTTACTACTGGCACACCACACACTAGGTGCGCCATTAGTAATATAGTTTTGAAAAAAATTTGTTAGTAATGGCACACCAGTGGACAGTGCGCCATTACTAGTTAAAGTAATGGTGGGTGTGGTGCGCCATTACTATGTCAACTAGTAATGGCGCACTATCCCATGGTGCGCCATTACTAACAATTCTTTTTTATTTTTTTCAAAACTACTAATGGCGCACCACACACCAGGTGCGCCATTAGTAATATATTACTAATGGAGCACCTGTATCTGGTGCGCCACTGCTATATTGCAGTGGCGCACCACATACACGGTGCGCCATTAATGTCCATATCATCTATAGCGCTTTTCCTAGTAGTGTAAGGAATATTCTCAAGTATTAACACTAGAGTTGTCAATTCAACCGCACCTGAAAGACTTAATATCTGCAGCAAAGTATTTAGTAGCAAAGTAATATCAAAGTAGCGGTAACGGTGGCAAAAGTAATAGTATTGGTTTTGTAGTAATTGTAACAATGGCAACGGTAAAGTAACTAAGCAAAGATCAATATGTGAAAAGCTCGTAGGGATCGGATCAGTGAAGGATAGTTATGTCGGATGCGATTCCTCATGTCACAGTTATAACATAGGGTGACACGGAACTAGCTCCAGATCATCAATGTAATGTAGGCATGTATTCCGAATATAGTCACACGTGCTTACGGAAAATAACATGCATGACATCTTTTGTCCTACCCTCTCGTGGCAGCGGGGTCCTATTGGAAACAAACGGATATTAAGGCCTCCTTTTAATAGAGTACCGGATCAAAGCATTAACACTTAGTGAATACATGAACTCCTCAAACTATGGTCATCACTGGGAGTGGTCCCCGATTATTGTCACTTCGGGGTTACCGGATCATAACACATAGTAGGTGACTATTGACTTGCAAAATAGGATCAAGAACTCACATATATTCATGAAAACATAATAGGTTCAATTCGGATGTAACTTTTTGAGTAGATGATTTTTCATATAAAAAACTTTTTAATCCGAGTTCGTATGCAAAAGTTATGCCCGTTTTACTAAATTCCAGAGAGATTTTGCAAATAAAGTAGAACTTCATATTTGTGAATTTTCCCAGCAACTAGACCACATATCACATGGATTCCTTTTGATGATCAGGAGATGGATGAATTTAGAAAACACAACTCTCTGTACCATCTTTTTACTTTTTGTTATTTATATTAAACAAAATAAAAATAGTATTTTCTGTCTGTTATCTGAATAATCCATGCAATATAAAAATACCCAGAAACTAAAAGTTCTCCAAATGCCCTGAAATTTAAATATGATTTTTTCTGGAATATTTGAGAATATTTGGCACTAAGAACATAGCAGGGGGGCATCCACCTGGCCACGAGGGTGGAGGGCGCGCCCTACCCCCTAGGCACGCCCCCCTGCCTCGTGGGCCCACGTTGGCCCTCCTCCACTTATTCATGCACCCACACACTCCTTCTTCCTCCCACAAACACGATTATCCAGTTCAAACCCGAGTCCAAGCTCATTTTGCTGCCATTTTCGATCTCCTTGCTGAAAGCACATCTCACAAAACTGCTTGGGGGGATTGTTCCTTGGTATGTGACTCCTCCATTGGTCCAATTAGTTTTTGTTCTAGTGCTTTATTCAATGCAAATTTGTGCTGCCTAGGTAACCCTGTTCTTGAGCTTGCATGTCAAATTTATATGGTTCCAAGTAGTTTTGATGCATGATATAGGATCTAGGCACTTGTAGGAGTAGTTGCTATCAATTTCGTTGAGTTTGGTTTACTTTTATTTTAAGTTACTAAAAATTTCAGAAATTTTTCAGAGGAAGAAATATGTTTAGGAAAATGTACCAAGGTGGCTCTTCAAGGAAACAAGAACCTAGGCTTGCAATGCGTGATGCTGATGATGAGCCACCAAGGGACGCTCCAGTGCGGCCCTGTGAATGGCCTTCAGAGGACTTTATGGATCGAGTGGAAGTCAAGGAAGAATATAACACACATTTGTGTAACGCTGATCTTGTGAGGTTCGAGGAGGAAGAGTGCTACTAGTACCAATATCTCACTAGTTCCTTTGTGAGGAGGTTTGAATTTTCATCTTCACACAATTCTCCAACTGTCCTGTTTGATCTTTATGAAAAATCTTATATGATGGACTTAGAGGATTTTACCACTGCTTGCAAACTTCCACAATGGGGTAGTGTTAGGGAACCTCGCAAATCTGAGTTTAGAGATTTTCTTGCTAGTATAACTGTGGGGGAATTTAGAGATATAACACAAGCTACCATAGGGAGCATTCACTTTCCTGCTATACATTATTTTTCTCTCTTCATAGGTAGATGTATAAATGGTAAAGATGAGGTATGTCACATATGCGTCCCTGACCTCAGTATTCTTAGGAGTGCTGTGTTAGGAGATAAATCTTATAATTTGGGAGCCATTGTTGCACGTAGGTTGCATCTTAATAGATTTAATGGAGATTTCTTTGGTGGAATTTATGCAACCCGCATAGCTAATTTTCTTGGTATATCCATACGTGAAGATGATATTGAGTTGCCTCCTGCTTATTTGGATTATGAGGCTATGGTTCATCATCAGTTTGTTGAGAGGAACGATCAGTTCCTCCAGTACCGACTAATCTTTGACAGACGACGCACCTATCACGTCGCTCTCCCTACTTCTACTTTCTTTGACTCTCAGGCAAAAAGGAGATATTTTATAACCAGAGAGGAGGCGGAAGAGAATAAGAGGAGAGCTGAGATAGCTCGCCTCCAAGCTACAGCCCATCATGCAATGACTGCTGCATTGCAGTACGACCCCAGTTACAACTTTGGATATCCCCCAGGCCAACCGGGGCCATAAACCAACTTAGGCCAAAAGCCTAATCTTGGGGGAGTACGTATTTCTCACCGACATTACATTTATGTTCACACACTCATTGTTAGATGTCTACGCTCATACTTTTTCATTGTATCATCCATGCTAGTTTATTTCCTTTTTATGCTTTCTTCTTGTGTGTTGAATAAACCTTAAGAAAAAACCAAAAAAAATTAGTTGTAGGTTTTAGCTATTTTTAATTTATATGCTTGTAGTAGTAATTAAAAAGAAAACCCAAAAAGATTTCCTGTTCTTCTTTTTGCTTGTTGGGAGCTTTCCCATGTAAATAGTTTTATTTCTTTTCTTTTCTTCGGGGGTCGATAGGAGAAGACCATTATTAAATTGTTGAAGTGGCTATTATATGCATTATTGTTGATCTAACAAAAGAGCCCATATTGCCTTGTCTCCTCCTATTTATTGAATGCTTGGAGATTCCAACTTAGTCCAATGCAAACGCACTATTACTATTATCCACATCGTTCGGTTGTGCAAGTGAAAGGCAATTATGACGATATATGATGGACTGATTGAAATGAGAAAAGCTGGTATGAACTCGACCTCTCTTGTTTTTGTAAATATGATTAGTTCATCGTTCCTGATATAGCCTATTATGAATAAACATGTTTGCAATGACAATTAGAGATTATAGTTGCTTATGCCATGCTTAATTAGCTAGGAGCTTATAATGGTTTACCTTGCGTGCCAACATGCTATTAAAATGGTTGTGATGTGGTATGATAGGGTGGTATCCTCTTTTGAATGATTCGAGTGGCTTGACCTGGCACATGTTCACGCATGTAGTTGAAACAAAATCAACATAGCCTCTACGATATTTAAGTTCAAGGTGCATTATATCCTACTCATGCTTGCATTCGGTGTTGATTAATTTTAATGCATGTTCATGACTGTTGTCGCTCTCTAGCTGGTCGCTTCCCAGTCTTTTGCTAGCCTTCACTTGTACTAAGAGGGAATACTGCTTGTGCATCCAATTCCATAAACCCCAAAGTTGTTCCATATGAGTCCACCATACCTACCTATGTACGATATCTACCTGCTGTTCCAAGTAAATTTGTATGTGCCAAACTCTAAACCTTCAAATAAATATCCTGTTTTGTATGTTCGAATAGCTCATGTATCAACTAGGGCTGTTCGCATCTTCCATGTTAGGCGGATTATTCTCAAGAGGAGTGGACTCCGCTCCTCACTCATGAGAAAGTGGTCAGTCACCAGGATGCCCAGTCCCATGCTTTATGCAAACTAAATCAAAATAATTGCAAACAAAACTCCCCCTGGGACTCTTGTTAGTTGGAGGCACTCGTTGTTTCGAGCAAGCCATGGATTGATGCTTGTTGGTGGAGGAGGAGTATAAACTTTACCATTCAATTTGAGAATCGCCAATAATGTGTGTAGCATGGAAGATATCGCCATCTCTTGGTTGTTATGTTGACAATGAAAGTATACCGCTCAAAATATTATTCACCTCTATTTCAAAACCGAGCTCTAGCACCTCTACAAATCCCTGCTTCCCTCTGCGAAGGGCCTATCTATTTACTTTTATGTTGAGTCATCATCCTCTTATTAAAAAGCACCAGTTGGACAGCACCACTGTCATTTGCATTCATTACTATTAATTTACACTGAGTATGACTTGACTGGATCTCTTTTACCATGAATTACAATGTCTAGTCAGTCCTTGGTCTTTAAAGGTGCTCTGCATTTATGTTTTGCGGTCTCAGAAAGGGCTGGCGAGATACAATCTTGTTATATCATATTATGATTGTTTTGAGAAAGTGTTGTCATCCGAGATTTATTATTATTGCTCGCTAGTAGATTATGCCATTGATATGAGTAAACATGAGACCTAAGCGTTATTGCGAATATGGTTAGTTTATAATCTTTCCTGAAAACTAGAATGCTGGCTTTACATATTTACAACAACAAGAGAAAATAGAGTTTGTAAAAGTTTTTTCTTTATCACTTTCAGTTTGTCAAATGAATTGCTTGAGGACAAGCAAAGGTTTAAGCTTGGGGGAGTTGATACGTCTCCATCGTATCTACTTTTCCAAACACTTTTGCCCTTGTTTTGGACTCTAACTTGCATGATTTGAATGGAACTAACCCGGACTGACACTGTTTTCAGCAGAATTGCCATGGTGTTATTTATGTGCACAAACAGAAGTTTTCAGAATGACCCGAAACTTCACAGAAATGTCTTTTTGGTAATAATAAAAAATTCTTTCAAAAGATGAAGACCAGGGGCCCACACCCTAGCCATGAGGGTGGGGGACGCGCCCCCCTACCTCGTGGTCCCCCTGGAGCTCCTCCGACCTCAACTCAAACTCTATATATTTGCTTTCGGGGAGAAAAAAATAGAAGAGAAGGATTCATCGCTTTTTACAATATGGAGCCGCCGCCAAGCCCTAAAACCTCTCGGGAGGGCTGATCTGGAGTCCGTTCGGGGCTCCGGAGAGGGGAATCCGTCGCCATCGTCATCATCAACCTTCCTCCATCACCAATTTCATGATGCTCACCGCCATGCGTGAGTAATTCCATTATAGGCTTGCTGGACGGTGATGGGTTGGATGAGATTTATCATGTAATCGAGTTAGTTTTGTTAGGGTTTGATCCCTAGTATCCACTATGTTCTGAGATTGATGTTTGTATGACTTTGCTATGCTTAATGCTTGTCACTAGGGCCAGAGTGACATGATATCAGATCTGAACCTATTATGTTTTCATCAATATATGCGAGTTCTTGATCCTATTTTGCAAGTCTATAGTCACCTACTAAGTGTTATGATCCGGCAACCCCGAAGTGACAATAATCGGGACCACTCCCGGTGATGACCGTAGTTTGAGGAGTTCATGTATTCACTATGTGTTAATGCTTTGGTCCGGTACTCTATTAAATGGAGGCCTTAATATCCCTTAGTTTCCACTAGGACCCCGCTGCCACGGGAGGGTAGGACAAAAGATGTCATGCAAGTTCTTTTCCATAAGCACATATGACTATATTCGGAATACATGCCTACATTACATTGATGAATTGGAGCTAGTTCTGCGTCACCCTAGGTTATGACTGTTACATGATGAACTACATCTGGCATAATTCTCTGTCACCGATCCATTGCCTACGAGCTTTCTATATATTGTTCTTCGCTTATTTACTTTTCCATTGCTATTGTTACAATCACTACAAAATACCAAAAACATTACTTTTGCTACCATTACCTTTTGCTACCATTACCACTACTATCATATTACTTTGCTACTAAACACTTTGCTGCAGATATTAAGTTTCCAGGTGTTGTTGAATTGACAACACAACTGCTAATACTTGAGAATATTCTTTGGCTCCCCTTGTGTCGAATCAATAAATTTGGGTTGAATACTCTACCCTCAAAAACTATTGTGATCCCCTATACTTGTGGGTTATCAGATACTAGGGATCAAATCCTAACAAAACTAACTCGATTACATGATAAATCTCATCCAACCCATCACCGTCTAGCAAGCCTACGATGGAATTACTCATGTACGACTGTGAGCATCATGAAATTGGTGATGGAGGAAGGTTGATGATGACGATGGCAACGGATTCCCCTCTCCGGAGCCCCGAACGCACTCCAGATTAGCCCCTCCCGACAGAGATTAGGGGTTGGCGGCGGCTCCGTATCGTAAAACGTGATGAATCCTTCTCTCTGATTTTTTTCTCCCCGAACGTGAGTATATAGAGTTGGAGTTGAGGTCGGTGGAGCATCAAGGGGCCTACGAGACAGGGGGGCGCACCCCCCACCCTCATGGAAAGGGTGTGGGCCCCCTGACCTTGATTCTTTCGCCAATATTTTTTATATATTCCAAAAATATTCTCTATGAAGTTTCAGGTCATTCCGAGAACTTTTATTTCTGCACAAAAATAACACCATGGCAATTCTGCTAAAGACAACGTTAGTCTGGGTTAGTTCCATTCAAATCATGCAAGTTAGAGTCCAAAACAAGGTCAAAAGTGCCTGGAAAAGTAGATACTATGGAGACATATCAACTCCCACAAGCTTAAGCATTTGCTTGTCCTCAAGAAATTCAGTTGACAAACTGAAAATGATAAATAAAAACTTTTACAAACTCTGTTTGATCTTGTTGTTGTAAATATGTACAGCCAGCATTCAGTTTTCAGCAAAGATTATGAACTAACCATATTCACAATAACACTTAGGTCTCATGTTTACTCATTTCAATGGCATAATCAACTAGAGGGCAATAATAGTAAATCTCGGATGACAACACTTTCTCAAAACAATCGTAATATGATATAACAAGATGGTATCTCGCTAGCCCTTTCGGAGACCGCAAAACATAAATGCATAGCACCCCAAATAGAATGGTAAATTTTATACTCCCCCTACCACCAACAAACATCAATCCATGGCTTGTCCAAAACAATGGGTGCCTCCAACTAACAACAATCCTGGGGGAGTTTTGTTTGCAATTATTTTAATTTAAGCATGGGACTGGGCATCCCGGTTACCAGCCATTTTCTCCTGAGTGAGGAGCAGAGTCCACTCCTCTTGAGAATAACCCGCCTAGCATGGAAGATATAGACAGCCCTAGTTGATACATGAGCTATTCAAGCAGACAAAACAAAATTTCATTTGAAGGTTTAGAGTTTGGCACATACAAATTTAATTGGAACGGCAAGTAGATAACACATATAGGAAGGTATAGTGGACTCATATGGAATAACTTTTGGGTTTATGGAAGTGGATGCACAAGCAGTATTCCCGCTTAGTAGAAGTGAAGGCTAGAAAGAGACTGGGAAGCAGCCAGCTAGAGAGCGACAACAGTCATGAACATGCATCAAAATTAATCAACACTGAGTGCAAGGATGCGTAGGATATAATTCACCATTAACATAAATATCGTGGAGGCTATGTTGATTTTGTTTCAACTACATGTGTGAACATGTGCCAAGTCAAGTCACTCGAATCGTTCAAAGGAGAATACCACCCTATCATACCACATCACAACCATTTTAATAGCATCTTGGCACGCAAGGTAAACCATTATAAACTCCTAGCTAATTAAGCATGGCATGAGCAACTATAATCTCTAATTGTCATTGCAAACATGTTTCATTTATAATAGGGTGAATCAGGAATGATGAACTCATCATATTTACAAAAACAAGATAGGTCGAGTTCATACCAGCTTCTCTCATCTTCATTATTGCCTTTCACTTGCACAACCGAATGGTGTGGATAATAATAATTGTGCATGTGCATTGGACTAAGCTGGAATCTGCAAGCATTCAATACATAGGAGAAGACAAGGTAATATGGGCTGTTGGTTAAATCAAGAATAATGCATATGAGAGCCACTCAACATTTTCATCATAGTCTTCTCCTCTCGACCCCCAAAGAAAAGAAATGACATAAAACTATTTACACGGGAAAGCTCCCAACAAGCAAAAGAAGAACGAGAAATATTTTTGGGTTTTCTTTTTAGTTACTACTACTACAAGCATGGAAAGTAAACTAGCTAAAAGCTACAACTAATTTTTTTTGGTTTTCTTAAGGTTTTTCAAACACACAAGAAGATTGCTAGAAATGAAAATAAACTAGCATGGATAGTACAATGAAAAAGTATGAGCACCGACAACTGGCATGAGTGTGTGAACTAGGCTTCTGGCCTAATGTCGGTGAGAGAAACGTACTCCCCCAAGCTTAGGCTTTTGGCCTAAGTTGGTCTATGGCTATGGCTCAAAGATGCCCTCTCCGGTGTACGGAGGAGTGTCCTCTGGGTGCCACTGGTTGGCAATCTCCTCCGGATCCCACCGATAAACAAACTATCGATAAGAATCAATGGGTGGATCCGGCTCAGGCTCTGGGGCAGATGTCAGGCTCCGGTAGGCATGAATGGCCTGCGGCAAAACGAGGTACATGCCTCAAAATATGTTAAACAAAGAGGGAGCAGGCAAGGTAATAATCTCATAGTAGTTTTTATAAAATATCAATCTATATTTAAGCATCTTCTTCTTATCCTTAACAATAAAATCATGTGCTACCATACTCTTATAATCTAGAAAAATAGGAGGCAACAACTTTTCCTCTTTCTCATAATGCCTAATAGGTATGTTAAAGTGTGCAGCAAGGCGCGAGGCAAAGATGCCTCCGGAGATGGGACCCTCTGTACGGTTCAGATTTAACCGTTTAGCAACAATAGAGCCTAAACAGAAAGTGGTATCACGAAACAAAGCATGGCGCAAAATAACAATATCAAGGGCACTAAGGTTTCCACTGTTCCCGCGACCAATTAAGCATCTACTAGCAAATATTGCAAAGTAACGTAAAACAGGAAAATGTATGATAGTGATTCTTGCATCGGAAACCTTCCTTTGTTTCCCCTACAACAATCATATCAATAAATCCTTCCACATCATTACGATGTGGTTCCTCTATGCTGCCACAAAGGGTACATTATAGACCCAACAAAACTCATATAGTGACATCTCCTTAACCTCATCATATAAATGAAATTCCACTGAAGGTGGTGATTTCTTAGCATGAAAGTAAAAAAATTGCATGAAAATATTAGTGAGGAGGAGATACTGTTCGCGCTGGTCGCGGAGGAAGTCGATGAGGCCTCCAAAGTGCGAGGGTGCTTATATTTGGGCTTCTTATTCTCTTCACTTTTCTTATCCTTCGAGCTTTGGCTCGAAGATCCCTCAACAATCTCTTCATCATTTTATTTCTCTAAAAAATTTCTGAAATTTTTAGTGACTCAAAATAAAAGTGAATCAAACTCAACAAGATTGATAGCAACTACTCCCACAAGTTCCTAGAGACCATATCATGCATTAAAACTACTTTTGACAACATAAATTTGACATGCAAGCTCAAGAAGAGGGTCACCTAAGCAGCAAAAAATTTCAATAAATAAAGAACTAGAACAAAAACTAATAGGACCATTGGAGGAGTCACAAACCGAAGAACAATCCCCCAAAGCAGTTTTGTGAATGGAGCTTTGAGCAAGGAGATCGAAAATGGCAACAAGATGAGCTAAAACTCGGGTTCGAGCTGGTGGATGATTTTTCTGGAGCAAGATGAAGTGTGTGGGTGCAAGAATAAGTGGAGGGAACCCACATGGGGTCCACGAGGCAGGGCGACACGCCCCAGGGGTTGGGCGCGCCCTGGACCCTCGTGGCCAGGTGGAAAGACCCCAGGTGTGTTCTCAGTGCCAAATATTCTAGAAAAAATCCCATAAAATTTTCAGGACATTTGGAGAACTTTTATTTTCGGGGTATTTTTTATTGCAATGAGAATTCAGAAAACAGACAAAATGTACTATTTTGCTTTATTTAATCTAAATAACAGAAAGTAAAAGGAGGGTACAGAGAGTTGTGCTTTAGAACTTCATCCATCTCATTCTCATCAATAGGAATCCACTACCAAGGTTGATCAAGCCTTGTTAACAAACTCTTTATGAATTGCATGAAACCGGAGAATTTTCGAATAACACTAAGTTAACTCAATGGGGATATGCACATCCCCAACAATAAGAATATCATATTTCTTCTTGATAGTAGGAAGAGGAAATTCAAAACCTCCAATAATAATCGTTGGGATTTTTCCAATAGAATTGATCTTGCGGACTTGAGGTTGTTTCCTCGGAAAGTATACCATATGCTCATTACCATTAACTTGAAAAGTGACATTGCCTTTGTTGCAATCAATAACAGCCCCTGAAGTATTCAAAAATGGTCTACCAAGGATAATAGACATACTATCGTCCTCGGGAATATCAAGAATAACAAAGTCCGTTAAAATAGTAATGTTTGCAACCACAACAGGCACATCCTCACAAATACCGACAGGTATAGCAGTTGATTTATCAGCCATTTGCAAAGATATTTCATTAGGTATCAACTTATTCAAATCAAGTCTACAATATAAAGAGAGAGGCATAACACTAACACCGGCTCCAAGATCACATAAAGAAGTTTTAATATAGTTTCTTTTAATGGAGCATGGTATAGTTGGTACTCCTGGATCTCCTAGTTTCTTGTGTATTCCACCTTTAAAAGTATAATTAGCAAGCATGGTGGAAATTTCAGCTTCCTGTATCTTTCTTTTAGTGGTAACAATATCTTTCATGTACTTAGCGCAAGGATTCATTTTAAGCATATCAGTCAAGCGCATAGGCAAAAAGATAGGTCTAATCATTTCAGCCAAGCGCTCAAAATCCTCATCATCCTTTTTCTTGGATGGTTTAGGAGGAAAAGGCATGGGTTTCTGAACCCATGGTCCTCTTTCTTTACCGTGTTTCCTAGCAACGAAGTCTCTCTTATCATAACGCTGATTCTTTGATTGTGGGTTATCAAGATCAACAACAGGTTCAATCTCTATGTCATTGTTATTTCTATGTTGCACATCAACATGAACATCATCATTAATATTATCACTACATTCATTTTCAATACCAGATTGTGTTTCAACATCAGAAATAGAAATATCATTGGGATTCTCAGGTGTGTCAACAATAGGTTCACTAGAAGCATGCAAAGTCCTAGCATTTTTCTTTTTCTTCCTTTTAAAAGGACTAGGTGCATCAACATTAGTTCTTTGATAATCTTGCTCAATTCTCTTAGGGTAGCCCTCAGGATACAACGGTTACTCAGTCATTTTACCCCCTCTAGTCACAACTCTAACATCATTATTTTTTTCTTATTATCTAATTCACTGAGCCAATCATTCTGAGCTTTAAGTACTTGTTCTTCTTGAGTGGTAACCATAGAAGCATGTTTACTAATAAGTTTAAGATCACCTTAAGTCTAGACATATAATCACTCAAGTGTTCAATCATATAAGCATTACATTTCAATTTTCTACCGACATAAGCATTGAAGTTTTCTTGTTTAACAATAAAATTGTCAAACTCATCCAAGCATTGGCTAGCAAACTTAGTAGATGGGATTGTACCCTTATCAAATCTATAGAGAGAATTTACCTTTACTACCTATGTCGGGTTATCAAGACGATGTATTTCTTCAATAGGTGGTACATTCTTAACATCTTCAGCTTCAATACCCTTTTCTTTCATAGATTTCTTTGCCTCTTGCATATCTTCAGGACTGAGAAATAGAATACCCTTTTTCATCGGACATGGCTTAGGAGTTGGTTCAGGAAGTTCCCAATCATTATCATTACTCAACATATTACTCAATAGCAATTCATCTTGATCAACTGTTATTTCCCTGAAAATAGAACCAGCACAACTATCCAGGTGGTCTATGGAAGCATCGGTTAGTCCATTATAAAATATATCAAGTATTTCAATTTTTCTTGAGAGGATGATCAGGAAAAGCATTAAGTAATTGGAGAAGCCTCCCCCAAGCTTGTGGGAGACTCTCTTCTTCAATTTGCACAAAATTATATATTTCCCTTAAGGCAGCTTCTTTCTTATGAGCGGGGAAATATTTAGCAGAGAAGTAATAAAATCATATCCTGGGGACTACGCACACAACCAGGATCAAGAGAATTAAACCATGTTTTAGCGTCAACCTTTAATGAGAATGGGAACAACTTAAGGATAAAGTAATAGCGAGTTTTATCGTCATTAGTGACCAGGGTGGCTATATCATTTAATTTTGTAAGATGTGCCACAACAGTTTCAGATTCATAGCCATAAAAAGGATCAGATTCAACCAAAGTAATTAACTCAAGATTGACATAGAAATCATAATCCTTATCAGAGATACAGATAGGTGAAGTAGCAAAAGCAGGGTCATGTTTCTTTCTAGCATTCAAGGATTTTTCTTTCATCTTAGCTAACAGTTTCTTGAGATCATATCTACCATTGCAAGCTAAAAAGTCTCTGGCAGCTTCTTCATCCATAACATAACCCTCAGGCACAACAGGAAATTCATATCTAGGGGGAGAATCTTTGTCATCACTTCCATCAATATTATCAGTTTCAATAATTTCATTCTCTCTAACCCTAGCAAGTTGTTCATCAAGAAATTCACCTAGTGGCACAATATTATCAAGCATAGAAGTAGTTTCATCATAAGCATCATGCAAAGCAGAAGTGGCATCATGAATAACATGCGACATATCAAAATGAATAGCAGGAGTAGGTGCCGCAAGTTTACTCAAAACAGAAGGTGAATCAAGTGCAGAGCTAGATGGTAGTTCCTTACCTCCCCTCGTAGTTCCGGGAAAAATCTTGGTTCTTTCATCTTTCAAGTTCTTCATAGTGATCAACAGATATAAATCCCAAGTGACTGAAAGAATAGAGATATGCTCCCTGGCAACGGCGCCAGAAAATAGTTTTGATAACCCACAAGTATAGGGGATCGCAATACTTTTCAAGAGTAGAGTATAGAACCCAAATTTATTGATTCGACACAAGGGGAGCCAAAGAATATTCTCAAGTATTAAAAGTTGAGTTTTCAATTCAACCGCACCTGAAAGACTTAATATCTGCAGCAAAGTATTTAGTAGCAAAGTAATATGGAAGTAGCGGTAACGGTGGCAAAAGTAATAGTATTAGTTTTGTAGTAATTATAACAATGGCAACAGTAAAGTAACTAAGAAAAGATCAATATGTGAAAAGCTCGTTGGCATTGGATCAGTGATGGTAATTATGTCGGATGCGATTCCTCATGTAACAGTTGTAACATAGGGTGACACAGAACTAGCTCCAGTTCATCAATGTAATGTAGGCATGTATTCCGAATATAGTTAGATGTGCTTATGGAAAAGAACTTGTATGACATCTTTTGTCCTACCCTCCTGTGGCAGCGGGGTCCTATTGGAAACTAAGGGATATTAAGGCCTCCTTTTAATAGAGTACTGGACCAAAGCATTAACACTTTATGAATACTTGAACTCCTCAAACTATGGTCATCACTGGGAGTGGTCCCGATTACTATCACTTCGGGGTTACCGGATCGTAACACATACTAGGTGACTATTGACTTGCAAAATAGGATCAAGAACACACATATATTCATGAAAACATAATAGGTTCACATCTGAAATCATGGCACTAGGGCCCTAGTGACAAGCATTAAGCATAGCAAAGTCATAGCAACATCAATCTCAGAACATAATGGATACTAGGGATCAAACCCTAACAAAACTAATTCGATTACATGATAAATCTCATCCAACCCATCACTGTCCAGCAAGCCTACGATGGAATTACTCATGCATGGCGGTGAGCATCATGAAATTGGTGATGGAAGAAGGTTGATGATGGCGATGGCGACGAATCCCCTCTCCGGAGCCCCGAACGGACTCCAGATAGCCCTCCCGAGAGAGATTAGGGGGTGGCGGCGGCTTTGTATCATAAAACATGCTGAATCCTTGTCTCTGATTTTTTTCTCCCCGAACGTGAACATATAGAGTTGGAGTTGAGGTCGATGGAGCATCCGGGGGCCCATGAGATAGGTGGGCGCGCCCCAGAGGGGTGGGTGCGCCGCCCACCCTCGTGGACAGGGTTTGGGCCCCCTGACATTGATTCTTTCGTCAGTATTTCTTATATACTACAAAAATATTCTCCGTGAAGTTTCAGGTCATTCCAAGAACTTTTATTTCTGAACAAAAATAACACCATGGCAATTCTGCTAAAACCAGCGTCAGTCCGGGTCAGTTCCATTCAAATCATGCAAGTTAGAGTCCAAAACAGGGTCAAAAGTGTTTCGAGAAGTAGATACGATGGAGACGTATCAGGTGCTCCTTAGCTCACCGTCCTGCTTCGCGGTTTGTGCGGCGGCCTCCTCCTGGGCCTTCTCGATGTCTGATTGCTTTAGAAGAAGCTCATTCCATTGCTGACCCAGCTGCTCCTAGCTGGTCTTCAAATCCTGCCGGGCCTTTGTAAACCAGGCTTGCATCTGCTCGACGTGCTCCTGGAAGCCCGCCTCCGCCTCGTCGACGACCGCTGTCGTGGAGTCCAGCTTCTCCTTGCGGGCACGGTGAAGCGCCTGAAGCTTCTGGAAGTTCTTGCTCATGCCTAGGAGGAGGTGGTCCTCCTTGGAGCTGCCGCTGCAAGTGCCTAGCTCGTCAACAACCTGGAGCCGGGCAGCGACGATGACCTCTTCGTCAAAATCCTCCCCCTCGACAGGCATCCCGGTGCTGGCCATCCTCGGGATGGTGACAAATAGATCCTCGCCGATCTTCAGGTATCTGCTTGAGTTGGGGGCTTCAGAGGTGGACGGTTGGTAATCGGCCACAGTCGCCCCGGCAGCTGAGGGCTCCGGGACCGATGCAGCACAAGGCGCTCCTGAGGCAGGGATGCCATCAGTACGATAAATGGTCCTCTCGCAGTCCTCTCCGGCAGAACCCCTGGCGGCCTCTTCATGTGCCTCCTTGGCGGCCTTGTCGGCGGCAACCTTGTTGGCCTCAGCGGCGGCATCCTTGGCGATCTCCTCGGTGGTGCCATCGATATCCATCTGACCCACCAAGGAGAGGTCTAAAAAACAAGGAGGAGAAAAGGATGAAACCAGGATCAGAGTTCGAAACAAAAATAAATTGTAATAGGGAACTGGTCAAGATCGGGAGCAGGGCGGCTTACCTACGACGAGTTGGGGATGAGTGGTTCCCTCCCCGCCAACGCTTGTTGTCGGGATGGGGCCGCCAACTCCCGTGCTTGCCGACTCTCCCTCCGCACGCATGGGCTCGTCGAGTGAGAGCCTTGCCAGGGATCTCTCCCATGGTGGCGTGGGCTCGCCGGTAGGAGCCCTTGTCGGGGACCCTTCCCCGGGTGGTGTGGTCGTTGATGGAGGAGTCGTGGTGGGGGAGGCCCTTGATGGCACCTCATCTTGCTGATGTTCCCCTGCAAACCCGGCATGATTAATGGTGAAAAGACACACCCCAGCGCTCGCCAACGGAAAGTGGGTAATGGACTCATGTTGGGGGCTGAGTCGGGGGCTCCATCATGGATTGTGGCCCGGGATGATTGCGATCACCTCCGGCGCGCTTGAGGTGCTTGTCGGTGGCTCGTCGCCCATCGAGGTCTTGGCCCTCTTCCCCATCCTCTGTGCCAGTGTCTCCATGTCCCCATCCTCAAGTCATGTAAGATAATCAAAACAGAGATTCAAGAAATGGAGAAGGTGGTGGAGCACTTACTCGTCCTCTTCCTCCGGCCTCCGGTTCGAGCTCATGGAAGAGAGGTCGTAGTCCGCCTCCGGTATGGTCTCCGCTCGGACATGTGGAGATGGAGGCCTTGGTCGCTTGGTCATGGCGGAAACAGCGGCCGTTGCTTCCTGTGCTGCCGCGGCCGTGCGCCTCGTATGGCGCATGGATTGTGCCTGGGCCTCTTGCCGTTGTGCGGTCTTGCTAGACGTCTTCTTGGCGGGGACCCCTTTCGAAGAGGAGGCCCGCCACACTGGCTCGCTGGAGCCTATCCACCGAATGACACGCTTCCACCCCCTTGAATTGGGGGCTCCTCGGGCGGCTCCTCTTCGTCTGTGTCGTTGACTGCCTCTTCGGCCACCTCCTCGGTAGAAGGGCCCCTGGTGGCGGCACCGCTGTGCTCCCCAGCAGTCTCTGCCTGCTTAGCAAAATCTTCTTCAGCCCCGGCATCGCTTTCCCGAAAGCGGATGCTGCCGGCCGCCGTGGCAAGGGCTGCCTCTTTCCCCCTGCCGCTGATGTACGCCAGCTCTTCTGCAGTGGTGTCGCGAACGAGTTGCTTTTCCTCACGGACGAGCCTCTCCGAAAAGCTATCAAAAAACTCCTCCACCCGCGCCGCGTCCGACTCGGTTTAGGTCTTGTCAAGGCAATGGGCGTTGAACACCAGCATCATGGCGATGATGGAGCTCCAGGTAGAATTGTTGCACAGGGGGACCATGGTCGCCGGCAACTTGAACGGCATGTCGACTTCCTCAGCCTTGCCGACTTTTTTAGCCTTGCTGGCCTTGCCAGGCTTGTCAACCTTGAGCTGGAACATCTTTGAGTAGAGGGACACATGCTGCATCACTATAAGTTTTGATTCAGTCCGGGGCGTAACCTCATAATATCTGCCTCATTCCGGAAATCCCAAGCCACCCTCCCTTTGTTATGCAGAGGGGTGATAACCCACAAGTATAGGGGATCGCAACAGTTTTCGAGGGTAGAGTATTCAACCCAAATTTATTGATTCGACACAAGGGGAGCCAAAGAATATTCTCAAGTATTAGCAGCTGAGTTGTCAATTCAACAACACCTGGAAACTTAACATCTATAGCAAAGTATTTAGTAGCAAAGTAATATGATAGTGGTGATAACGGTAGCAAAAGGTAACAGTAGTAGAAGTAATGTTTTTGGTATTTTGTAGTGATGATAGCAATAGCAATGGAAAAGTAAATAAGCAAAGAACAATATATGGAAAGCTCATAGGCAATGGATTGGTGATGGAGAATTATGCCGGATGCGGTTCATCATTTAACAGTCATAACCTAGGGTGACACAGAACTAGCTCCAGTACATTGATATAATGTAGGCATGTATTCCGAACATAGTCATACGTGCTAATGGAAAAGAACTGGCATGACATCTTTTGTCCTACCCTCACGTGGCAGCGGGGTCCGTACTGAAACTAAGGGATATTAAGGATTCCTTTTAATAGAGAACCGGAACAAAGCATTAACACATAGTGAATACATGAACTCCTCAAACTAAGGTCATCACTGGTAAGTATCCTGATTATTGTCACTTTGGGGTTAACGGATCATAACACATAATAGGTGACTATAGACTTGCAAGATAGGATCAAGAACACTCGTATATTGATGAAAACATAATAGGTTCAGATATGAAATCTTGGCACTCGGGCCCTAGTGACAAGCATTAAGCATAGCAAAGTCATAGCAACATCAATCTCAGAACATAGTGGACACTAGGGATCAAACCCTAACCAAACTAACTCGATTACATGATAGATCCCATCCAACCCACCACCGTACAGCAAGCCAACGATGGAATTACTCACGCACGGCGGTGAGCATCATGAAATTGGTGATGGAGGATGGTTGATGATGACGATGGCGATGGATTCCCCTCTCCGGAGCCCCGAACAAACTCCAGATCAGCCCTCCCGAGAGGTTTTAGGGCTTGGTGGCGGCTCCGTATCATAAAACGTGATGATTTCTTCTCCCTAATTTTTTGCCATCGAAACTCAATATATGGAGGTGGAGTTGGAGTCGGAGACGCAACAGGGGGCCCAGGAGGTAGGGGGGCACGCTTTGGGGGGCAGGCGCGCCCCCCACCCTCGTGGCAAGGTGGTGGCCCCCCTGGCCTTCATCTTTGGCAGGTATTTTTATTATTTTCTGAAAAGTGGCTCCATGAAGTTTCAGGGCATTCCGAGAATGTTTGCTCCTGCACATAAATAACACCATGGTAATTCTGCTGAAAACAGCGTCAGTCCGGGTTAGTTTCATTCAAATCATGCAAGTTAGAGTCCAAAACAAGGGAAAAAGTGTTTGGAAAAGTAGATATGTTGGAGATGTATCAACTCCCCAAGCTTAAACCTTCGCTTGTCCTCAAGCAATTCAGTTGACAAACTGAAAGTGATAAAGAAAAACTTGTACAAACCCTGTTTGCTCTTGTTGTTGTAAATATGTAAAGTCAGCATTCAATTTTTCAGCAAAGATTATAACTAACCACATTCGCAATAATGTATAGGCCTCAATTTTACTCATATCAATAGCATAATCAACTAGTGAGCCATAATAATAAATCTCGGATGACAAAACTTTCTCAAAACAATCATAATATGATATAACAGGGTGGTATCTCGCCAACCCTTTCTGAGACCGCAAAACATAAAAGCATAGCACCTTTAAAGACCAAGGACTGACTAGACATTGTAATTCATGGTAAAAGAGATCCAGTCAAGTCATACTAAATGTAAACTAACAGTAATGAATGCAAATGACAGTGGTGCTCTCCAACTGGTGCTTTTTAATAAGAGGGTGATGACTCAACATAAAAGTAAATAGATAGGCCCTTCGTAGAGGGAAGTAGGGATTTTTAGAGGTGCCAGAGCTCAGTTTTGAAACAGAGGTGAATAATATTGTGAGCGGTATACTTTCATTGTCAACATAACAACTAAGAGATGGCGATATCTTCCATGCTACACACATTGTAGGCGGTTCCCAAACAGAATGGTAAAGTTTATACTCCCCCTTCCACCAACAAGAATCAATCCATGGCTTGCTCAAAACAACGAGTGCCTCCAACTAACAAGAGTCCCAGGGGGAGTTTTTTACAATTATTTTGATTTAGTTTGCATAAAACATAGGACTGGGCATCCCGGTGACCAGCCATTTATCTCGTGAGTGAGGAGCGGAGTCCACTCCTCTTGAGAATAACCCGTCTAATATGGAAGATACAGACAGCCCTAGTTGATACATGAGCTATTCGAGCATACAAAACAAGATATTTATTTGAAGGTTTAGAGTTTGGCACATACAAATTTACTTGGAACGGCAGGTAGATACCGTATATAGGTAGGTATAGTGGACTCATGTGGAATAACTTTGGGGTTTAAGGAGTTTGGATGCACAAGCAGTATTCCCGCTTAGTACAGGTGAAGGCTAGCAAAAGACTGGGAAGCGACCAGCTAGAGAGCGACAACAGTCATTAACATGCATTAAAATTAATCAACACTGAATGCAAGCATGAGTAGGATATAATCCACCATGAACATAAATATCGTCAAGGCAATGTTGATTTTGTTTCAACTACATGCATGAACATGTGCGAAGTCAAGTCACTTAAATCATTCAGAGGAGGATACCACCCTATCATACCACATCATAGCCATTTTAATAGCATGTTGGCATGGAAGGTAAACCATTATAACTCATAGCTAATCAATCATGGCACAAGAAACTATGATCTCTAGTTGTTATTGCAAACATGTTTGTTCATAATAGGCTGAAACAGGAACGATGAACTAATCATATTTACAAAAACAAAAGAGGTCGAGTTCATACCAGCTTTTCTCATCTCAGCCAGTTCATCATATATCATCATAATTGCCTTTCACTTGCACGACCGAACGATGTAAATTAATAATAATAGTGCACGTGCATTGGACTAAGCTGGAATCTGCAGGCATTCGATAAACAGGAGAAGACAAGGCAATTTGGGCTCTTTTGCCAGATCAACAGTAATGCATATAAGAGCCACTTCAACAATTTAATTATGGTCTTCTCCTATCGACCCCCAAAGGAAAGAAAAGAAATAAAGCTATTTACACGGGAAAGCTCCCAACAAGCAAAAGAAGAACAGGAAATATTTTTGGGTTTTCTTTTTAATTACTACTATAAGCATGGAAATTAAATTGATTAAAAGCTACAACTATTTTTTTGGTTTTTCTTAAGGTTTATTAAACACAGAAGAAGAAAGCATAAAAAAGGAAAATAAACTAGCATGCATGATACAATGAAAAAGTATGAGCACCGACATCTAGCAATGAGTTTGTGAGCATAAATGTAATGTCGGTGAAAAATAAGTACTCCCCCAAGCTTAGGCTTTTGGCCTAAGTTGGTCTATGGCCACGGCTGGCCTGGCTGATATCCATAATAGTAGCTAGGGTCGTACTGTGATGCAGCAGCTATCGCCTGCTGAGCTGCAGCGTGGCGACGAGCGACCTCCTCTCTCCTCTTGTACTCATCTACCTCCTCTCTGGTAATAAAATATCCTCCTCTTGCCTGTTAATCAAAGAAGGCAGGGGCAGGGAGAGTAATACGGACAGCACGGCGTCTGTCAAAGATTAGTCGGTACTGGAGAGGTGATTCATTCCTCTCAACAAACTGGTGATGAACCATAGCATTAAAGTCTAGGTAAGTAGGTGATAATTCAATATCATCTTCACGTACATCTATACCAAGAAAATTAGCTATGCGGGTTTCATAAATTCCACCAAAGAAATCTCCATTACGTCTGTTAAGATGCAACCTACGTGCAACAATGGCTGCCAAATTATATGATTTCTCTCCTAACACAGCACTCCTAAGAATACTAAGATCGGGGACACACATGTGACATGCCTCATCTTTAGCATTTATGCATCTACCTCTGAAGAGAGCGAAATAATTTATAGCAGGAAAGTGAATGCTCCCTATGGTAGCTTGTGTAATATCTCTAGATTCTCCCACAGTTATATTAGCAAGAAAATCTCTAAATTCAGATTTGTGAGGATCCCTTATACTACCCCATTGTGGAAGTTTGCAAGCAGTGGTAAAATCCTCTAAGTCCATGGTATAAGATTTATCATAAAGATCAAATAGGATAGTTGGAGACTTACGTGAAGTTGAAAATTCAAACCTCCTCACAAAGGAGCTAGTGAGATTATGATACTGACTGCACTTCTCTTCCTCGAAGCTCACAAGATCAGCGTTACACAAATATGCGTTGAATTCTTCTTTTATTCCCGCTCAATCCATAAAATTTTCAGAAGGCCACTCACAAGGATGCACTGGAGCATCTCTTGGTGGCTCTTCGTCAGCATCACGCATTGCAAGCCTTGGTCCTTGCTTCCTTGAAGACCCACCTTGGAACATTTTCCTAAGCATTTTTCTTCCTTCGAAAAATCCTGAAAAAATTAGTAACTTAAAAATAAAAGTAAACCAAACTCAATAATATTGATAGCAACTACTCCTACAAGTGCCTAGGGCCTATATCATGCATCAAAACTACTTTTGACCATATAAATTTGACATGCATGCTCAAGAACAGGGTCACCTAAGCAGCAAAAATTTGCAATGAATAAAGCACTAGAACAATAACTAATTGGACCAATGGAGGGGTTACATACCAATGAACAATCTCCCCAAGCAGTTTTGTGAGAGGTGCTTTGAGCAAGGAGATCGCAAATGGCAGCAAAACGAGCTTGGACTCGGGTTTGAGCTGGTTATTCATGTTTGGGGGAGGAAGAAGGAGTGTATGGGTGAAAGGATAAGTGGAGGAGGGCCACCGTGGGCCCAGGAGGCAGGGGGCGCGCCCTAGGGGGGTGGGTGCGCCCTCCACCCTCGTGGCAAGGTGGTTGGCCCCCCTGGTGTGTTCTTTATTCCATAAATCCTCAAATATTCTAGAAAAAATCATATTTAAATTTCAGGGCATTTGGAGAACTTTTATTTTCGAGGTATTTTTATATTGCACGGATAATCAGATAACAGACAGACAAATATTTATTTTTATTTTATTTAATATAATAACAAAAATTAAAAGTGCGGTACAGAAGGTTGTGCCTTCTAGTTTCATCCATCTCATGATCATCAAAAGGAATCCACTAACAAGGTTGATCAAGTCTTGTTAACGAACTCAGTCCGAATAACATGGAACCGGAGAAATTTCAAATAACACTATGTTACCTCAACGGGGATATGCACATCCCCAATAATAAGAATATCATATTTCTTCTTGATAGTAGGAAGGGGAAATTCAAAACCTCCGAATATAATCGATGGAATTTTTCCAATAGAGTTTATACTATGAACATGAGGCTGTTTCCTCGGAAAGTGTACCTTATGCTCATTACCATTAACATGAAAAGTGGCATTGCCTTTTGTGCAATCAATAACAGCCCCTGCAGTATTAAAAAAGGATCTTCCAAGAAAAATAGACATACTATCATCCTCGGGAATATCAAGAATAACAAAGTCCGTTAAAATAGTAACGTTTGCAACTATAACAGGCACATCCTCACAAATACTGACAGGTATAGCAGTTGATTTATCAACCATTTGCAAAGATATTTTAGTAGGTGTCAACTTATTCACAACAAGTCTATGATATAAAGAGAGAGGCATAACACTAACACCGGCTCCAAGATCACATAAAGCAGTTTTAACATAGTTTCTTTTAATAGAGCATGGTATAATGGGTACTCCTGGATCTCCCAGTTTCTTTGGTATTCCACCCTTA
This sequence comes from Triticum urartu, assembly GCF_003073215.2. Taxonomy (NCBI): domain Eukaryota; kingdom Viridiplantae; phylum Streptophyta; class Magnoliopsida; order Poales; family Poaceae; genus Triticum; species Triticum urartu. The sequence continues at coordinate 315,011,807 of NC_053027.1, forward strand.
AAAGTGTAATTAGCAAGCATGGTGGAAATTTCAGCTTCCGGTATCTTTATTTGTAATAATATCTTTCATGTACTTAGCATAAGGATTGGTTTTGAGCATATCAGTTAATCGCATACGCAAAAAGATAGGTCTAATCATTTTAGCAAAGCGCTCAAAATCCTCATCATCCTTTTTCTTGGATGGTTTTGGAGGAAAGGGCATGGGTTTCTGAACCCAAGGCTCTCTTTCTTTACCGTGTTTCCTAGCAACAAAATCTTTCTTATCATAACGTTGATTCTTTGATTGTGGGTTATCAAGATCAACAACAGGTTCAATTTCTATATCATTACCATTACTAGGTTGAGCATCATCATGAACATTATTATTAGCATTATCACTAGTTTCAGGTTCATTACCAGGTTGTGTTTCAGCATCAGAAATAGAAGTATCATTTGGATTCTCAGGTGTTTCAACAATAGGATCAGTAGGAGCGTGCAAAGTCCTATAATTTTTCTTTTTCTTCTTTTTAGAACGACTACGTGCATCTATATTATTTCTTTGAGAATCTTGCTCAATTATCTTAGGATGGCCTTTAGGATACAAAGGTTCATTCTACCAGTTCTAGTAGCCACTCTAATAGCATTATCATTATTCTTATTATTCATTTCATTGAGCAAATCATTTTGAGCTTTAAGTACTTGTTCTACTTGAGTGGTAACCATAGAAGCATGTTTAGTAATAAGTTTAAGTTCACCTTTGACATTAGCCATATAATCACCCAAGTGTCCAAGCATATTTGAATTGTATTTCAGTTGTCTACCAAAATAAGCATTAAAGGCTTCTTGCTTAGCCATAAATTTATCAAACTCATCTAAGCATGGGCTAGCAATTTTAGTAAATGGGATTACAACTTTATCATATCTATAGAGAGAATTTACCTTTACTACCTGTGTCGGGTTATCAAGACCATGAGTTTCTTCAATAGGTAAAGGATTTAGATTATATGTTTCTTCAACATGCGGTAAATTAAGACCATGTATTTCTTCAATAGGAGGTAAGTTCTTAACATCTTCATCTTTAATACCCTTTTCTTTCAGATATTTCTTTGCCTCTTGCATATCTTCGGGACTGAGAAATGGGATACCCCTCTTCTTCGGAGTTGGTTTAGGAATAGGCTCCGGAGGTGTCCAATTATTTTCATTTGTCACAATATTATTCAATAGAATTTCAGCTTCATCCGGTGTTCTTTCCCTGAAAACAGAACCAGCACAACTGTCCAGGTAATCTCTAGAGGCATCGGTTAGTCCATTATAAAAGATATCAAGTATTTCATTTTTCTTAAGAGGATGATCAGGCAAAGCATTAAGTAATTGGTGAAGCCTCCCCCAAGCTTGTGGGAGACTCTCTTCTTCAATTTGCACAAAATTATATATATCCCTTAAAGCAGCTTGTTTCTTATGAGTAGGGAAATATTTAGTAGAGAAGTAATAAATCATATCCTAGGGACTACGCACACAACTAGGATCAAGAGAATTAAACCATATCTTAGCATCACCCTTTAATGAGAACGGAAATATTTTAAGGATATAAAAGTAGCGAGTTCTCTCATCTCTAGTTAACAGGGTAGCTATATCATTCAGTTTAGTAAGATGTGCCACAACCATTTCACATTCATAACCATGAAAAGGATGAGATTCAACCAAAGTAATTATATCAGGATCAACAGAGAATTCATAATCCTTATTAGTAACAAAGATAGGTGAAGTAGCAAAAGCAGGGTCAGGTTTCATTCTGGCATTTAGAGATTGCTTACTCCATTTAGCTAATAATTTCTTAAGTTTAGTTCTATTTCTGCAAGCTAAAATGGCTAAAGAAGCATCTTGATAAAAAAACGTAACCCTTAGGAATAGCAAGTGGTTCTTCATCATCAGTATCATCAGATTCAATATTTTCAATTTCTCTAGCCCTAGCAAGTTGTTCATCAAGAAAAGCACTAAGTGGCATAGTAGTATCAGGCATAGAGGTAGTTTCATCATAAGTATCATGCATAGCAGAAGTGGCATCATCAATAACATGCGACATATCAGAACGAATAGCAGAAGCAGGTGTAGGTGTCACAAGCTTACTCAAAACAGAAGGTGAATCAAGTGCCGAGCTAGATGACAGTTCCTTACCTCTCCTCGTAGTTGAGGGATAGATCTTGGTTTTTGGATCTCTCAAGTTCTTCATAATGATAAGCAGATATATATCCCAAGTGACTCAAAGAATAGAGCTATGCTCCCCGGCAACGGCGCCAGAAAATAGTCTTGATAACCCACAAGTATAGGGGATCGCAACAGTTTTCGAGGGTAGAGTATTCAACCCAAATTTATTGATTCGACACAAGGGGAGCCAAAGAATATTCTCAAGTATTAGCAGCTGAGTTGTCAATTCAACCACACCTGGAAACTTAATATCTGCAGCAAAGTAATATGATAGTGGGGATAACGGTAGCAAAAGGTAATAGTAGTAGAAGTAATGTTTTTGGTATTTTGTAGTGATGATAGCAATAGCAACAGAAAAGTAAATAAGAGAAGAACAATATATGGAAAGCTCATAGGCAATGGATCGGTGATGGAGAATTATGACGGATGCGGTTCATCATGTAACAGTCATAACCTAGGGTGACACAGAACTAGCTCCATTTCATTGATATAATGTAGGCATGTATTCCGAACATAGTCATATGTGCTTATGGAAAAGAACTTGCATGACATCTTTTGTCCTACTCTCCCGTGGCAGTGTGGTCCTTACGAAAACTAAGGGATATTAAGGCCTCCTTTTAATAGAGAACCGGAACAAAGCATTAACACATAGTGAATACATGAACTCCTCAAACTACGGTCATCACCGGTAAGTATCCCGATTATTGTCACTTCGGGGTTAACGGATCATAACACATAATAGGTGACTATAGACTTGCAAGATAGGATCAAGAACAGTCATATCTTGATGAAAACATAATAGGTTCAGATCTGAAATAATGGCACTCGGGCCGTAGTGACAAGCATTGAGCATAACAAAGTCATAGCAACATCAATCTCAGAACATAGTGGACACTACGGATCAAACCCTAACAAAACTAACTCGATTACATGATAGATGCCATCCAACCCATCACCGTCCAGCAAGCCTACGATGGAATTACTCACGCACGGTGGTGAGCATCATGATATTGGTGATGGAGGATGGTTGATGATGACAATGGCGACGGATTCCCCTCTCCGGAGCCCCGAACGGAATCCAGATCTGCCCTCCCGCGAGGTTTTAGGGCTTGGCGGCGGCTCCGTATCGTAAAACACGATGATTTCTTCTCCCTGCTTTTTTTCTCATTGAAACTCAATATATGGAGGTGGAGTTGTAGTCGGAGATGCAACAAGGGGCCCACGAGGTAGGGGGGCACGCCCTATTGGGGCAGGCGCGCCCCCACCCTCTTGGCAAGGTGGTGGCCTCCCTGGCCTTCATCTTTGGTAGGTATTTTTCTTATTTTCTGAAAAGTGGCTCCGTGAAGTTTCAGGTCATTCCGAGAACGTTTGCTCCTACACATAAATAACAACATGGTAATTCTGCAGAAAACTGCGTCAGTACGGGTTAGTTCCATTAAAATCATGCAAGTTAGAGTCCAAAACAAGGGCAAAAGTGTTTGGAAAAGTACATACGTTGGAGACGTATCAAGGGGCGATACAGCGGTGGAGGAAATTTTCCCCGATCATCTCCGGGGTGAGCCTGATAGCCTTGAGGCGGTGGATTCTGGTGATGGTGACTGTGAGCATCTTGTCATGTGGGTCGAGGATGCCCTAGTTGCTACGACGGGCCACTTGCGCTTGCCGGGGGGTGAAAAAAGGATGCAGCTCTTTGTCCACAATCCAGCACCACCTGTGTCGCCACTCGTCCCACTTCTCCTTGTGGTTCCCATTTGGATACATCTCCTTGCAGCAGGCCCTCGGGATCCAGGTGATGCAGTCTGGCAGCGCCTCTCCTGCCTGAATGTGGGGCATGAAATAGTTGCGGAAGAGCGCCGTGTTGGGGACCACCCGGGTGAAATTCTCATGGAGGTGAGCAAAGATGGCCATACAGGCCACAGCGTTCGGCGTGAAATCCAAAAGATGGAAGCCAAAGGTATACATAATGTCGATGAAGAAATCCGAGAATGGGGGGCAGAGCCCGCAATAGAGATAATCAATAAAAAAGGGGAATCTATGTGGACCTGGCGCGCCGTTGGGTCTAGGGATGACGCAGGTGGCGGGATGCCCCGTTGTTTCCCTCCCCCACATGAACTGGTACCGATCCTTGAGCATGCGCGCATCGATCCTAGGAGCGAAGACGATGTGCTCCCTCCGCTTGGTCACCAGCTCGTCCTCCAGCACCTCTTCCCCGTCGCTCGCCTTGAGCTATCCCTTGCCCTTGTTTTCGGGTGCCATAGCAGCCGGCGGAGGGTGGGGGAATCGAAAGTGGTGAAGGTGAGGTGGCAATGGGCGGAGAAGAAGGCTCTGGATTGGGCTCGAGGAAGAAGAAGGAAACGACGGTCTCCTAGATTAGAATGGGTGAGAAGGGTTAATGAGCAGCGCCCGTGCTGATTCCTCTTTTTACGGGGAAGGCGCGGAGCTACCTCTTTGCTGTTCGGTGTGAAGGCATTGGCGCAGGCATAGGCGAGTTGCAACAGTTCCACGCACGACCCCCATGCTGTGCACTCAATACAGATCATGGGGAAGCGTAGACAAGAAGATTGTAGCAGTTATACCCTGCCACGCGTGCCTGCGCACCGTTTGGGCCTGGCCAAACAATGCTCCATGCTCGTGCGTGGCCCAAGCCCAGGCGTTCCTGTCGGTGTACTAAAGTTTGGGCCCTTTAGTACCCCATACTTGTGCACGGGCAGTCGTAGCCCCACGCGCGGCGAGGCATGAAGAACGAGCTACAAGGCAAAGAGAAGCAACCAGACCAAAGAATAGAGGACGAGCTGGACCCCCGGCAAGATCCTTGCCGGAGACATCTGTGAGGCCCCGGCAAGATCCTTGCCGGGGACGTAGACAAGACCACAACAAGATTCCGCCGCCCCGTCACCGCTCCAGCGCAATGGCCGGCCTGCCAGCCTAGCAAGCGCCTGCGTGGTGGCATGCGGATCTTCGTGAAGATCCTGCCACCTCCCAAGCACAGCAGCTGGCCAGCCAACTTGGCACTGCATGCTTCGCCGGCGTGGACGCGTGTCAAGACGGGGCGGGGCAGTGACGGATGGGACAGGTTCTACTCCCGTCCCCGATAAAGCCGGGAGGCACGTAAGCAATGCATTTAATGCGTTTTGTCCTAAGACGTTGGTGATAAACATAGACATTGTAACTACTTTCCACCTCCTGTGTGCCACTGTGGTAGCCCCTTGGACATATAAAAGGAGGCCCACGGTGTACTGGAGGAGGATTCGGACATTTGAACCTCTCGGCCCAGCTTGCATGCATAGCAGCTAGTCGAAGCTCAAGAACACAAAATATAAACTCAAGAAGGACTAGGGTTTTACGCTGCTCAGCGGCCCGAACCTGGTTAAAAATCCGTCGTGTTGATCATTAGATCTGCTCTTTTCTCTACCCCTCTTCCCTGCCAAACCGTAGAAGGGATCACCATGATCCCGTAGGTGTCGTTCATGCCGACAGGCATGGTATAGGCTATGTGATGATATTGGATCTTGGAATTGGAATCGATTTTAATTGGAGTTTCACCAAAAAATTATCCTATGCATCTAGTTCATCGTGATCGAAATTACATATATAATTTTTGGCCTCGTGAAGGATAAAGTATCGCTTTAGCTTGGGGGAGGCATAAGTCATTGTTATATTCATGCCCCAATCATGAGCTCTCAAGAGAAATTATTATCCAGAATTTTTATGCTCGCCTTTCTCATAATGATCTATCCATGCTTGATACTTCTTGTGATGGTTCCTTTATGAAGAAGACTATTGAATTCCAGTGGGATCTTTTGGAAAGAATTAAACACAACTCTGAAGATTAGGAACTCAACAAAGGTAAAGAGTCAGGTATTAATCTCAAGTTTGATTGTGTTAAATATTTTATGTATACCGATACTTTTCAAAAGTTTAGCACTAATATGGACTTGACTCTAATATAGTAGCCTCCATTTGTGAATCATTCGCTACTCATGTTGATCTCCCTAAGGAGAAGTGGTTTAAATATCACCCACCTTTAACTAAGAAATTAAAGTACTGGTACTAGCTCAAGAGGAAACTATTATTTACAATGTTGATCCAGTTGTTCCTACTGCTTATATTGAGAAACCACCTTTCCCTGTTAGGATCAAGGAACATGCTAAAGTTTCAACTGTGGTCAACAAAAGTTATATGAGAACACCTAAACCTGATGAACAAATCAAAGTAGAACCTAGTGTTGCTATGGTTAAGGATCTCTTGGAAGAAAATATAGATGGGCATGTTATTTGCTTTCATGAAGAAGCTGCTAGAATTGCCAAACCCGATAAAAAGGATAAACATAGACATGTTCTTGGCATGCCCATTGTCTAAGTTAAAATAGGAGATCACGGTTATCATGGTTTATGCGACATAGGTGCTAGCATGAGTGCTATTCCCTTTACCTTATATCATGAAATTATGAATGACATAGCACCCTCAGAGATATAAGACTTAGATGTTACTATTAAACTTGCTAACAGAGATACTATATAATCAATTGGGATTGTTAGAGATGTTGAAGTCTTGTGCGGGAAAATAAAATACCCTACTGGTTTTCTTGTTCTTGGTTCCCCACAAGATGATTTCCATTATCTTTGGTAGACCTTTCTTGAACACAGTTAATGCTAAAATAGATTGTGAGAAACAAACTGTCGGTGTTAGCTTTGGTGATGAGTCTCATGAGTTTAATTTTTCCAAGTTTAGTAGAAAACCTCATAAAAATAATTGCCTAGTAAGGATGAAATAATTGGTCTTGCTTCTATGGTTGTGCCTCCTACTGATCCTTTAGAACAATATCTGCTAGACGATCAAAACGATTTACATATGCATGAAAGAAATGAAATAAATAAGATTTTCTTGGGACAACATCCTCTGCTTAAACACAATTTGCCTATTGAAACTCTAGGAGGCCCTCCACCACCTAAAGGTGATCCTGTGTTTGAATTAAAACAATTGCCAGCCACTTTGAAATATGCTTATCTTGATGAGAAGAAGATATATCCTGTTATTAGTAGCGCTAACCTTTCAGAACATGAAGAAGAAAGATTATTGGAAGTTCTAAGGAAGCACCGAGATGCCATTGGATATACTCTTGATGATTTGAAGGGCATTAGTCCCACTCTATGTCAGCACACAAGATTAATATGGAACCTAATGCTAAACCCGTTGTTGATCACCAACGTCGGTTAAATCCAAAGATGAAGGAAGTAGTAAGAACGGAAATATTAAAACTTCTGGAAGCGGGTATAATCTATCATGTAGCTGATAGTAGATGGGTAAGTCTTGTTCATTGAGTCCCTAAGAAAGGAGGTATTATTGTTGTTCCTAATGATAAGAATGAACTTATTCCACAATGAATTGTTTCAGGCTATAGAATGGTAGTTGATTTTAGAAAATTAAACAAAGCAACTAGAAAAGATCAATACCCTCTGTCTTTTATTGATCAAATGCTAGAAACATTATCTGAGCACACACATTTTTGCTTCCTTGATGGATACTCTGATTTTTCACAAATACCTATTTCTCAACCTAATCAAGAAAAGAACACTTTCACTTGTCCCGTTGGAACCTATGCTTATAGACGTATGCCTTTTGGTTTATGCAATGCACCTGCTACCTTTCAAAGATGTATGATTGCTATATTCTCTAACTTTTGTGAAAAGACTGTTGAAGGTTTCATGGATGACTTTTCCATTTATGGGAAGTCTTTTGATGATAGTTTAAGCAATCTTGATCGAGTTTTGCAAAGATGCTAGCAAACAAATCTTGTCATGAATTGGGAGAAGTGCCACTTTTATGGTTAATGAAGGTATTGTTTTGTGCCATAAAATTTCTGAATTAGGTATTGAAGTGGACAAAGCTAAGATTGATGCAATTGAGAATATTCCATGTCCTAAAGATATCAAAGGTATTCGTAGTTTCTTAGGTCATGCTAGCTTTTATAGGAGATTTATCAAAGACTTTTCTAAAATTTGTAGGCCTCTTACAAATCTTCTGCAAAAGGATGTTCCTTTTGTTTTTGATGATGATTGTCTAGAAGCCTTCGAAACACTCAAGAAAGCCTTAATTTATGCACCTATTGTTCAACCACCTGATTGGAACTTGCCTTTTGAAATTATGTGTGATGCTAGTGATTATGTTGTTGGTGCTGTTCTAGGAGAAAGAGTTGACAAGAAAGTAAATGTTATTCATTATGTTTGTAAAACTCTAGACGGTGCTCAAAGAAATTATGCTACTACTGAAAAGAATTTCTAGCAGTGTTGTTTGCTTGTGACAAATTTAGATCTTACATTGTTGATTCAAAAGTAATTGTTCACACCGACCATGTTGCTATTAAATATCTTATGGAAAAGAAAGGTGCTAAACCTAGGCTTATTCGATGGGTTCTCTTGATACAAGAATTTGATTTACATATCACTGATAGAAAGGGAACAGAGAACCCCGTAGCTGATAACGTGTCTAGGTTGGACAATGTCCTTGATGACCCACTACCTATTGATGATAGTTTTCCTGATGAGCAGTTAGCTGCAATAAATGTTTCTCATAACACTCATTGGTATGTTGACTATGCTAATTACATTGTTGCTAAATATTTACCACCTAGCTTTACGTACCAACAAAAGAAAAAAATTCTTCTATGATTTAGGACATAACTTTTGGGATAACCCACATCTTTATAAAGAAGGAGTAGATGGGATGATTAGACGTTGTGTACCTGAGCATGAATAGGGACAAATCCTACGGAACTTTCACTCTCAAGCTTACGGAGGGTATCATGAGGGAGACAAAACTGGTCGCAAGGTATTGCAGTCTAGGTTTTATTGGCCTACTCTTTTCAAGGATGCTCGTAAGTTCGTCTTATCTTGTGATGAATGTCAAAGACAAGGTAATAACGGTAAGTGTCAAGAAATGCCTATGAATTATTCATGTCTTGTTGAACCATTTGATGTTTGGGGATTTGCTTACATGGGACCATTTCCTTCCTCTAATGGGTATACACATATTTTGGTTGTTGTTGATTATGTTACTAAGTGGGTAGAAGCTATTCCCACTAGTAGTGTTGATCAGAACACCTCTATTAAAATGCTTAAGGAAGTTATTTTCCCAAGGTTTGGAGTCCCTAGATATTTAATGACTGATGATGGTTCACAATTTATTCATGGTGCTTTCCGTAAAATGCATGCCAAGGATGATGTTAACCATAGAATTGTGTCACTTTATCATCCTCAGTCTAGTGGACAAGTTGAACTTTGCAATAGGGAAATAAAATTAATTTTGCAAAAAATTGTCAATAGGTCCCGGAAGAATTGGTCTAAGAAATTAGAGTATGCACTTTGGGATTATAGAACAGCATATAAAAATCCTATGGGTATGTCTCCTTATAAAATGGTTTATGGAAAAGCTTGTCATTTGCGTCTTGAGTTAGAACATAAAGCTTATTTGGCAATCAAAGAACTCAACCATCATTTTAAACTTGCCAGTGAAAAGAGGTTATTTGATATTAGCTCATTAGATGAATGGAGAACCCAAGCTTATGAAAATGCCAAGTTATTCAAAGAAAAAGTTAAAAGATGGCATGATAAAATAATCCAAAAGCGTGAGTTCAAAGTTGGAGAATATGTTCTTTTGTACAACTCTCATTTCAGATTCTTTGCAGGAAAACTCCTATCCAAATGGGAACGATCCTATGCTATCGAGGAGGTCTATTGGTCTGGAGCTATAAAAATGAATAATGCCGAAGGTACTAACCTGAAGGTTGTTAATGGGCTATGAATAAAAAAAATATCTCAGGTACACCAATTAATGTTGATAGTAATATTATCCAAACTATAACACCGGAAGAACAGATAAAAGAGGCATTCCGTAACACTCGAGAACCGTGAAAAAGAGGAGGTACATGTTACGGTAAGTAAACAGACTCCAAAAAACCTTCAAAAATATTTTCTATCCGTTTTGGAAAATAACAAAAATTAGGAAACTAAGAAACAACCAGGAAGGTCACCCTGGTGGGCACAAGACACCAGGGCGCGCCTGGCTTACCAGGCATGCCTAGGTGCGTTGTGCCCACTGTCGGTGTCAAAAACGGCGGATCTCGGGTAGGGGTTCCCGAACTGTGTGTCTGAGGTCGATGGTAACAGGAGACAGGGGACACAATGTTTTACCTAGGTTCGGGCCCTCTCTATGGAGGTAATACCCTACGTCCTGCTTGATTGATCTTAATGAATATGAACATTACAAGAGTTGATCTACCACGAGATCATAATGGCTAAACCATAGAGGTCTAGCTTGTATGGCTATGATAATGTCCCTCCTTTGGACTAAGTCCTCCGGTTTATATAGACACCGGGAGGATCTAGGGTTACACAAGGTCGGTTACAAAGAAAGGAATTTACATATTTAATCGCCAAGGAGAGTCTCATCCGGACACGGGTGTAGTGTTCGGTCTTTGTATATTCACAGCCCATCAGTCCCCCATGGCTAACAGGCCGAACGCCCGAGGACCCCTTAGTCCAGGATTCCCTCAGTAGCCCCTGGACCTGGCTTCAATGACAAGGTATCCGGCGCGTCGGCCTATCTTCAGCATTGCAAGGCGGGTTCCTCCTTCCGAACTCCACAATACTCTTCGGACGTATTCACGTGTCTGGACCTGTAACACACACCACACACAACCACATAGAGAATATAATTTTACACGCGTCCAATCTGCTGACAACTTTTCATAACATGACATCACATCTGCCCGGTCATAATCTCGAACCATTTTTCGTCTGTCGCTCCATGTTTCGAGACGCTGTTGCCATTGGCACGTCTTGTCAAAGCAGAGACCGTGTCCCCTTATTACGGGATTCTCATCAATACGGGCGTGGGTAACCCAACCGTGCTGTTTACATAGCCCTCGGGTGTAGGCGAATTTTAAGGCGAGTGGGGAGGCGTCCAATATTTACTGCCTTTATAAGGAGATAAGAATCCATTTTCTTCACCCACACCTTCTCTCTTCCTCTGCCCTTCCATTCTTGAGCTCCAGCGCCGAAGTTCTCATCTTCTCCGTATGGAGCAAGCACTCAACCATGTCCGGATCCGGAGGTCAAGGCAAGTGGATGGCCTCCTCCGTCCTGGAGGAGGACATCGCCGAGCTTTGTGCAGCCGGGTACCTGGCGAAGGGAATCTCCCACTGCCTTCCGGCCTAGGGACAAATTGTTCCCACGCCGAAGCCCAACGAGAGGGTTGAATTCATCCCTCATTTCCTCCGCGGGTTAGGGTTCCCACTCCACCGCTTCGTCCACACTCGGATGTTCTACTACGGGATAGACTACCATGATCTATCCCCGAACTCCCTCCTCAACATCTTGGCGTTCATCGTCGTGTGTGAAGCCTTCCTCCGCATCCAGCCACACTTCGGGCTGTGGCTCAAGGTCTTCAATGTGAAGCCGAAGGTGGTGGATGGCCAGCACGCGGAGTGCAGAGGCGCCATGGTGAGCAAGCTGGCCAATGTCTCCTGGCCGAAAGGCACTTTCGTGGAGACTGTAAAAGAATGGCAGAAACATTGGTTCTGTATCACAGAAGCCCGCGGCACCACCAGGGCCGCAACTGCCGAATTCAACTCTAGCGCTCCCATGCGACTCACCTCCTAGGTCGAGAAGGACCCGAACTAGTGTTCGCTAGACGAGCTGACAGCACTGCAAACGCGCATTCAAAGCATGGTGGATAGAGATATCAAACTCGTCGATATAATCCAGGTGATGATAGTTCGCCGGATTCTTCCATGCCAAATCGGAAGCCGCCCTCTATGGGAGTTCAATCCGAAGAAGAACCACACCTCGAAGAGACTCTTCGAAACCACTCACGAAGATGCCAGGAGGTTGCTTTTTAAGGGCAACGAAACACCCTTGGCCACAGATTCAGACTGCGGGCATGACATCAACCAGCTCGCCAACGAGTTATATCATTCTTACTACATCCCTTACTTGCTTGTGTCAAGGATGATGTCTAATATTTTATCGTCATAGATTCTTCAGGACTAGATGGAGAGGGCAAAGCGGATCCAATGTCCAGCCCCGCTGCCTGAAGAACCAGTCATCTCGCGTTTAGCAAAGATGCTGGTACCGGCGCCCTACAAGGTGCTGGAGAAGAAGGCCACAGGGAAGGCCAAGGGGGGCTGGAGTGGCCCCCACCGCAAGGGTGCTTCAGACGCAACGTCCAAAGACAAGACTCCTTCCTGCGCCATTGACGATGATGACGATGAGGAGGAGGAGGAGGAAAACAACCATTCCCCTAATGAGGGGAAGAAGAAGAGGGCATCCTCCACCATTCTGGAGGCAGAGGCGCCCAAGAAGGGGAATGGCCCACTCGTGGCCAGCTCCGCATGGGACGTTGAAAGCAGTCTGGAGCAACGCCACCGCACTAAGCCACGGGCCACATCCTAAGTGCTAAGACTTACATCCGCCCATAAAGTTTCTCCTCCTCATTGTATTGATATGATTGGTTATGTTATTGTAGTCTGGCCCGCAACAGCTCCCCACGATCCTCGTCAGGAGGCTCGCTGGATTCCAAGGCGGTGGCCAGCGATTCACTGCAAGCCGCTCAATCCCCCCAGGCCAAGGACGATGCGGAGGTGCTACCCCGAAGGACTGTTCCAGGTGGCGGAGAGGCTCAGGAGGCACCAGAAGGCGAAACCCCCGTCGCCGGACACCAAGGGGAGTCAATCCCCATGGATACTGGTGGGGAGGGCCGTATTCAGTTCGGCCCTCAACCGGGCTCAATTCCGGAGACCGATGCGGCTCCGAAATCCGGTACGCAACCTCCTTCGAAAGAAGGGGGATGCCTATCCCACCGGTGACCCCTATCCAACCAGGGGCACGGGATAATCTGCTGGAGGGGTTGCGAAGCGCTTCCATTATGGATGAGCACCGTGTCCTTATGGGCGCGGTAATTGAAAGGGTTCAGTCCGCCAAGAGTGGACTAACCGAAGCCTGCAGTGGCCTACTGACAGGTTTTGAGGTAAGCGAAGCAGAAAAGAGAAAATCCCAATGTAGACAGTAGCCCATGAAACACTGTCCGGTGTCCGGAAAGAAAAAGCCGGACAGAGGATCAATCTCCTATTGCAGGAAACTAACTAAATTTTTCTGAAATGTAAACATAGGCGTCACTGTTGGCTGCAGCCTCGCATACTGCTGAAGTCTCCGGACTGAAGCAAAAACTGGCGGAGGCCGAGGAAGAGTTGGGCCAGGTGAAGAGGAAGCTCCAGGAAAAACAAGGTAAGTAATAACCTGTTATGTATTCGAAAAAAGGAAAATGATATGCAATGACCGAAATGCCATGATGTTTACAGAGGCGACGACCGAGGTTGAGGCCCTGAAACAAGCCCTGGTTGAAGCTGAAGGGAAGGCTGTCAAGGAGCAGACCGCTCGGAAGAAGCTCAAGGCCCGAGTCAATGAGGTCCAACGGGTGCTCGAGGATGCGGTGAAGAAGTGTGAGGCCTTGGAGCACGATCCATCGGTTTAAGAGACCGAACTCGCCAAGGCTTGCCAGAGTGCGGAGGCTGCCCGAAATGAGGCCCAGGGTGCCCTCCAGGAGATCCAGGAGGCCAGGAGGATTATGGCGGGTAAGGCATTCAATATGCAAAGCAAGAATGTGAAGATGAAATATCATTTACTAACCCAGATTCGGAGTTCTCCAGGGGCTTTTACTGACCGGCTGTGCAGTGTGGCTGACGCCGCAGAATTCTTCCGAGCCGAAGAAGAGAGCTCCACGGAGAAGATGTTCTGGTCGCAATATCTTGCGCCAGAACATCCGGTGTCCTTCAGCGATTAGCTAAAACAGCAGGTCGAGCTTCTTAGGGCGACCGAACTGGCCATGAAGGATTTGATAATCCGGTTGTGGCCAGCCGAAGCTATACCCGGCAGTTACTTCGGCCTCGTGAAGCGACTAGTGGATGCCTGTCCTTGGCTGGACGTTGTCAAGCGGTCCGTCTGCATCGAGAGCACACGTCAGGCTTTCTCCTATTGCAAGGTCTGGTGGGCGAAGCTTGACACCGTCAAATTAGCGACCGGGGGGGCGCCGGAGGGCAAGGAGCACCGCACACCCGAGCGCTACTTCGACGATGTCTTGGAGGGGTCCCGCATTGTTGTGGATCATTGTGCGAAAAAACACTATCTTTGAATGAATGTATTCAAGCTCCCTCTACCTTGTATGATAAAACAAAGTGATTGTGCAATATAATGCTTGTTATGTTTTTAAATGTTTACTTCATGTGCGGCCGTGTTGTATGAAATCAGAGGGTTAACCAATCGTCGGGGTCTGCCCCCACGTAGGTAGTATGGCGGTGTTCGGATGGAAACTAAACAATCTTGATCCAATTAGATGGTCCTTGAAGGAGTTGTTTAGCGCAACGAACCAGGCAACCAGATTATGTCGGTGTCAAAACCGGCGGATCTTGGGTAGGGGGTCCCGAACTGTGAGTCTAAGGTCGATGGTGCAGGAGATGGGGGACAAAATGTTTTACCTAGGTTCGGGCCCTCTGTATGGAGGTAATACCCTACGTCCTGCTTGATTGATCTTGATGAATATGAGTATTACAAGAGTTGATCTACCACGAGATCGTAATGGCTAAACCCTAGAGGTCTAGCTTGTATGGCTATGATAATGTCTCTCCTCCGGACTAAGTCCTCCGGTTTATATAGACACCGGGAGGATCTAGGGTTACACAAGGTCGGTTACATAGAAAGGAATCTACATACTTAGTCGCCAAGCTTGCCTTCGACGCCAAGGAGAGTCCCATCCGGACACGGGTGTAGTCTTCGGTCTTTGTATCTTCACAGCCCATCAGTCTGGCCTATGGCTAACAGGCCGGACGCCCGAGGACCCCTTAGTCAAGGACTCCCTCAGTAGCCCCTGATCCTGGTTTCAATGACAAGGTATCTGACACGTAGGCCAGTCTTCGACATTGCAGGGCGGGTTCCTCCTTCCGAACTCCACAATAGTCTTCGGACGTATCGACGTGTCCGGACCTGTAACACACACCACACACAACCGCAGAGAAAATATACTTTTACACGTGTCCAATCTGCTGACAACTTTTCGTAACATGACATCACATTTGTCCGGTCATAATTTCAAACTGTTTTTCGTCTGTCGCTCCATGTTTCGAGACGCGGTTGCCATTGGCACGTCTTCTCAAAGCAGAAAGTGTGTCCCCTTATTACGAAATTCTCATCAATACCGGCGTGGGTAACCCAACTGTGCTGTTTACATAGCCCTTGGGAATAGGCGAGTTTTAAGGCGAGTGGGAAGGCGTTTGCATTCGTGGCCTTTATATGGGGATAAGGATTCGCCCTCACTCGCCCTTGCCTTCTCCTTCCTCTGCCCATCCATTCCAGAGCTCCAGTGCCCAAGCCCTAGCTTCCCCCGCCGGAGAGAGCACTCCAACCATGTCCGGATCCGGAGCTGGTTGCAAGTGGATGGCCTCCTCTGTTGAGAAGAAAGACATCAAGGAGCTCCGAGAGGCCGGATACATGAGGGGGTCGCGTTTCTCACACATTTCATCCGCGGGCTGGGATCCCCTCTCCACCCGTTTGTCTGTGGACTGATGTTTTACCACAGGCTGGACTTTCATGATCTAGGCCCCAACTTTATCCTCAACATCTCAGCATTTATAGTCGTCTGCGAGGCCTTTCTCCGTATCCCACCTCACTTTGGCCTATGGCTGAAGACCTTCAATGTAAAGCCGATGGTGGTGAGAGGCCAACAAGCAGAGTGCGGAGGTGCCATGGTGGGCAAGATGCCCAACCTCACATGGCCCGAAGGCTTCTTTGTGGAGACGGTGAAGGGGTGGCAGTCGGGGTGGTTCTACATCACCCAGCCGCGCGACACCAACTGGGCGACGGCCCCCGAATTTCCATCCGGAGCTCCGCTACGGCTCATCTCTTGGCAAGAGAAGGGCCTAACCTGGGGTTCTTCCAGCGAGCTAACTGGGCTCCATACGTGTGTCCAGAACATGATAACCAAGAGAATAAAACTTGTCAACGTGATCCAGGTTATGCTCATTCACCGGATCCTTCCGTGCCAACGCCAGACTTGCTATTTGTGGGATTTCGATCCGACCAAGCACCAAACGCTGCTAGAGCTCTTCAACACGACGCACGAAGACATCTGAAAAGTGCTCTTCAAGGCCGGTGAGACACCACTGCCTACGACCGAGGATCGCGGGCTCAGCTTAAAACGCTAGGCTAATTCGGTAAGTTCTTTCATGTTTTCAAGGTATAGCCTTTACTGACATATTCTGAGAAGGAGTTTAAGACTTCCTTTCAATTTTTTAGGCCTGGATCGACATAACGGGGCATATTAATTGTCCGGATCCACTGCACGAAGACCAAGAGACCCCGCTTCTGGCAAAGATGCTGTTTCTAGCGCCTTATGATGTGCCGGAGAAGAAGGCCAAGAAAACGGCCAAGGGGGCCTGGACTGGCCTTCGCCGAAAAGGCGCTTCGAACGTGACGTCCGAAGACATGACTCACTCTTCGGCCGCCGAAGATGACGACGAGGAGGAGGAAGAAAGCGACTCCCCCCTAGAGGGGGAAGAAAGAAAAGGTGGGCCTCCCCAGATTTGGAGGCGAGGGTGCCCAACAGGGGGAAGGGCTCCCTTGCGGATGACTCAGCGTGGGACGTTGATAGCAGTCCGGAGCAAATGCCCCGGACCAAGCCTCGGGCCACCTCGTAAGTACCAAAAACCTTATGGTTGTCGAAATGCCTGGCCTTTCCATTTTGTAGTTTTAATATGATTAAGTTATGCCATCACATTCCAGCTCACGACAGCTCCCTGTGATCCTTGACAGAGGGTTCGCTAGATTCAAAGGAGATGGCCAGCGTGTCATTACCGCCCACTGACTCCCCCAAGGACAAGGACGACATGGAGGTGTTGTCACGAACGACTTTACCGGGTCGGGGAGAGGCTCTGGAGGCGCCAGAAGACGATGCCTCCGTCGCCGAGCACCTGCGAGAGCCAATCCCCATGGAGACTGGTGGTGAGGAGGGTCGTGTTCGGTTCGGCCCTCAGCAGGACTCGATTCCGGAGACTGATGCGGCTCCCGAATCCGGCACGGAACATCCTTCAAAAGAAGGGGGTATGCGTGTTCCTCTTGTGACACCTGTCCAACCCGGGGCACCGGTTAATCTACTGGAAGCGCTGCGAGGCGCTTCCATTGTGGATGAGCACCGTGTCCTTATGGGCACGGTAATCGAGAAGGTTCCATCTGCCAAAAGCGGATTGACCGAAGCCTGCGCTAGCCTTTTAATAGGCTTTGAGGTAAGTAGTGTAATTGTAGAAAGGATATCATAGTGTAGACAGTAGCCCCTGATGGTCTGTTCGGTGTTCGGAAAGATAAAGTTGAACAGAGGATCAAAAGAATTTTCACATGAGTCTAACATAAGATGTCTATGTGAATAAGTAGGTGTCGCTCCTGGCTGCTGCCGCTCATACTGCGGTGGTCTTTGGCTTGAAGCGAGCCTGGAGCGGGCCGAGGAAGAGCTCTGCCTCATAAAGAAGTAGCTGGAGGATAGCCAAGGTATGCGGTGACCTGCGCGTGAATTGAGGAAGTATGAATGTTTCGTGCTGACCAAAGTGTCATGAGTTTTATTAGGGGCCACGACCAAGGTGGCGGCCCTAAAGATAGTCGAGGCCGAGGATAAAGCGGCCAAGGAGCACGCCGCATGTGAAAAACACGAGGCCCGGGTCAGCGAGGTCGAGCAAGAGCTCTAGGATGCCGCCAAGAATTATGCGTCCTTGAAGCGTGATTCGAAGATGCAAGCGTCTGAACTTGCGAAGGCCAGCCAGAGCGCACAAGAGGCTCGAGCCGAGGCCTAGAAGATCGCGGCGGGTAAGGCTTTCATTATGCAAAGCAAGTTTGTGAAGGAAACGTTCCTTTTACGTACCCAAATTTGGAGCTCTCCAGGGGCGTTTATGGATTTGCCGCGTAGCATATCAGATGCTGCTGAGTTCTATCAAGCCGAAGAAGGGAGTTCTACGGAGAAGTTGTTCTGGTCTCAATATCTTGGACTGGAACATCCGGTGCCCTTCAGCGACCAACTGAAACAGCTGGTCGAGCTGCACAAGGCGGCCGAGCTAGCCATGAAGGACCTGATAGTCCGACTATGGCCTGCCGCGCCAACACCCAGCAGCTATTTCGGACTTGTGAAGCGGCTTGTTAGTGCCTGCCCACAGCTTGAGGTCATAAAGCGATCGGTCTGTATTGAAGGTGCCCGGATGGCCTTTGCCCGTGTCAAGATGCACGGGGCAAAGATGGATGCCAAGAAGCTGATGACCGAGGGTCCGCCTGAGGGCAAGGAGCACCGCCGTCCCGAGTTATATTTTGATGGTGTCCTGGAGGGATCCCGCCTTGTGGCGGAGCAATTTGCGAAGGATGTTATATTCCCATGAAAATATTCGTATTATCCTGGCCTATAACATGAATCAATGATGTTGTGTAATATAATGCTAGTTATGTTTTAATTTTTCCCTCCTATGCGGCCGTGTTGTTTGAAATCTGAGGGTTGGCCAGTCGTCGGCTTCTGCCCCCACGTAGGTCGTACGGGGGTGTTCGGGATGGAATCTAAACAATCTAGATCCAATTATATGGTCCTTGATGGAGTTGTTTAGCGCAACAAACCAAGCTTCCAGACTAGGTGGCTTGAACGCCCTCACTTAGCCATAGGAGTTTTATAATAAAAACATGGGCGCAACCCCTAGTATCTGAAATAGAGTGCTATAAGCGTCTGATCGGGAAGTACCGATCCTTCGCGTAATGCGGAAGAAATCTCCAACGATTTGTAACCTCCGAACAGCTGACCGGCTCTCGTCGCATCATGATAGTCAGTTTTCGGCTTTCTCTGCTGAGGTGCTCCTTTGGATAAACCAAAGCACAATTGCAGTAGTTCTCCCTTTACTACCTTAGCCGGTATAGCGGAACGTAAGGTAGCAAGCGCAGGAGCCGGGCAACCCAACTATTGACCAAAGACATGATTTGCAGCCAATGCATATAATGCTAAGTTCGGGGTGCCGAACTATACTTATAAAAAGTGATCGGACTTCTATTTCCATAATGTGGGGTGCTATGAAGCCCCTGGAAAACATCAAACATAGGGGAGCTGAACAAAGAGAAAGAAAACAGAAAAGTTACAAAGGTAAAAAGCTGGGGTCCTAAAGCTCCAGCCGCAAACTGTTCTCATTGTATTTTAATTAGTACGTCAAGGCGCATCGATATAGGTAGTGCGATAAGCCATAGGCTATTTGACATGCCGAAACCAAGGGAGAGCTGCATGTGGGTCCTAAAAAACAGGTAGCATTATCATTAACGGAATCACCTAAAAAGTCCCCATATGTGTGTGTTTCTCGCCATATTGGTGTGTTTATCCTTCAACAGGGCCGATGACCAGTCCACCAGATGGGGCCTGTGGGATTGAGACCTGCAAAGGAAACAAGTAAAAGTGAAAGTATGCGTGTATCCGATGTCGGTTGAGCTGTACTATGGACCACAAGCTAGCTATGCCTCCGTTGATGCCCATGGAATTTTAAGTGCGTAGGTATGTACGCATGGCACGAATGTCGCCACCTTATCGGGACTAAGACGGAGGCCGGATTGCTAGTCGAGCTCCTGACAAGCGCAACTCTCCTGCTGCAGAGTTGTTCAGACCCTCTTAACGGTGTCCGTGGGCTCGGCAGCAGAATTAAGGTTCTGCTTGAGAAGGCCGCTCTGTACTTATGGTGCTAAGGCAGCTATGTGCTCTTCTATACAGAGGGAGCATTCTGTATTTCCGTTGACCATTATGACGCCACGTGGCCGGGCATCTTGAGCTTGAGGTAAGCATAGTGTGGTACTGCGTCGAATCAAGCAAACACTGCTCGTCCAAGCAGTGTGTGATAGCCGCTACGGAAGGGGATGATATTGAAGATTAACTCCTTGCTTCGGAAGTTGTGCGGAGATCCGAAGACAACCTCTAGTGTGATTGAGCCCGTACAGCGGGCTTCTACACCTGATATGACTCCTTTGAAGGCAGTCCTGGTGGGATTGATCCGTGATGGGTTGATGCCCATTTTTTGCGCTGTACCTGATAGAGCAGATTGAGGTTGCTGCCTCTGTCCATAAGGACGCGAGTCAGGTGGAACCCATCAATTATTGGGTCTAGGACCAGTGAGGCTGAACCACTATGACGGATACTGGTCGGATGATCCCGGCGATCAAAAGTGATCGGGCATGACGACCATGGATTAAATTTTGGGGCGACTGGCTCTATCGCGTAGACGTCCCTGAGCGCGCGCTTGCGCTCCCTCTTGGGGATGTGGGTAGCGTATATCGTGTTCACCATTTTGACCTGAGGGGGAAACTTCTATTGTCCCCCTATGTTCGGTTGCTGGGGCTCTTCGTCATCGTCCTCACTTTGCGATCCCTTTTCCCTGTTCTCGGCGTTTAATTTGTCGGCTTGTTTAAAAACCCATCAATCTCTGTTTGTATGATTGGGTGGTTTGTCCGGGGTGCCATGAATTTGGCATAGACGATCGAGTATGCGGTCCAAGCTGGATGGGCCTGAGTTGTTCTTTTGGAATGGCTTCTTCCGCTGACCGGACTTAGAGCCACTGAATCCGGCATTGACCGCCGTATCCTCAGTGTTATCACTGCTGTTTCGATGCTTGTATCTGTTGCATCGAGACTTGTCCTTGTTATTTTTAACTTCGGGGGTGCCAACGTCGCTTGCATTGTTTTTGCTACGGGCTAACCAACTGTCCTCGCCCGCACAAAAGCAGGTCATGAGTGTCGTGAGGGCGCCATGGATTTCGGCT
This sequence comes from Triticum urartu, assembly GCF_003073215.2. Classification (NCBI taxonomy): domain Eukaryota; kingdom Viridiplantae; phylum Streptophyta; class Magnoliopsida; order Poales; family Poaceae; genus Triticum; species Triticum urartu. The sequence goes on from NC_053027.1 coordinate 315,032,846, forward strand.
TTTCTTGGCCGAGGTGGCGAGTGAGCTATTCATCGTGGATGCTGTGTTTGAAGGCTGCTAGGGCTTCGGCATCCGAACAATCGACGATTTGGTTCTTTTTAGTTAAGAACCTAGTCCAGAATTTCCTGGCGGACTCTCCAGGTTGTTGAACTATGTGGCTTAAGTCATCTGTGTCTGGTGGCCGGACATATGTACCTTGGAAGTTGTCGAGGAACGCTTCTTCCAAGTCCTCCCAGCTACCGATAGAATTTTTAGGCAAGCTGTTTAACCAGTGCCGAGCTGGCCCCTTGAGTTTTAAAGGGAGGTATTTGATGGCATGGAGATCATTGCCGTGGGCCATATGAATGTGGAGAATGACGTCTTCGATCCACACCGCGGGTCCGTGGTTCCATCCTATGATTCTATATTCACGGGTTTGAACCCTTCTGGGAATTCATGATCCATGACCTCATCAGTGAAGCAATGAGGGTGTGCGGTGCCACTATATCGGGTCGTATCGCGACGTAGCTCTGATGGAGTCCGTCTGCGGTTTTCAGCCCGCGCATGACTAAGTTTGTCACGTCCGAATAGGTGGCCGTCATCGTGTGTCGTGGCACTTCCTCGAGATCCATAGATTGATCTGGTATGTCCTCCTTTATTGTTCAGGTTTTGCCGGAGGTCATATGTATGGCCGTGGGCTAATTTACCCCTACCCATGCAATGAGGCGGGGCGGGCTGGTGTTCGGTGTGAGTTGCCGTTTTGTCCCGACCACGTGGTGGTCGGTCAGCCGCATTGTATGATGGTGGTATGTATTTCAGCGCCTCCTCGTCAAACTGAGGTACCAATTTGCGCTTTGGGTAACTTTTGGTTGGGCGCTTGAGGCCATATTATCCGTGTGCTAGGACATCGGTCCATTTATCATTGAGCAGATCTTGATCAGCTTGAAGCTGCTGCTTCTTCTTTTTCAGGCTCCTTGAAGTGGCTATCAGCTGGCGCTTGAAGCGCCCCTGCTCAAGAGGTTCCTCAGGCACGATGAAATCGTCGGTGCCGAGGCTCACCTCATCCTCGGAGAGCGGAAGATAACTTCCGTCCTCTGAGTCTTCGTGCATGGCCTGTTTACCAAGGCTAACCTGCCCATCTTCCCGTTCATCTTTTTCATTAGTTGTTTCAACGGGGTCTTCGTTGTCTTCGGCACCTTCTGGAGTGTTATATTCTCCTGTGCTGGTGTTGCTGTCTTTACTGTGGTGTGACTTAGAACGGCGCCGCTGACGCTAGTGCTTGGATTATATTTCAGAAGGTTTATCCTCAGCTGGATCTTCCTTGTCATCGCCTCTATTCTCCTTTGGTGCATCTACCATGTATACATCATACGACGAAGTGGCCGTCCAGCGTCCGGTCAATGGTGGGTTATGGGCCTCTTCTTCTCCGGCATTGTCATCCATACCGTCGATGTCCTTGGAGTCGTAATCAAGTGTGTCAGTTAAATCTTCGACCGTGGCTATAAAGTGGGTGGCGGGTGGGGAGAAAAATTCTCCATCATTAGCCCCTAGTTCGAACTGGCTATAGCTCGGCTGTGAGTCCTCCGCCAAGGACAGATTCTTTAACGAGTTTAGCATGTCGCCCAAAGGCGAGTGCTATTGAAGATGTCTGCAGTGCTGAATTCGAAGATCGATAAACAATCAAGTTCGGCGTCTGCGAGCTCACATGATTCGGAACTTACGGCCGAAAACGAGTCCGGAGTTCCGGTGGCACAGGTATCGTGTGAGATCAAGTCTATGCGCGGCTCCAATGCCGGGGAATCTGTGGCCTCCGTGGCGGGGTTAAGCTTGTCGTCCTTCGATGGCGCAGCCTGCTCCGGATCTAAGGCCAGAGCAGTTACGGGAGCTGTCTCCTGGATACAGTCCGACGACAGATTTACATCATGTCCCTTGGGGTGGCCAGGAGTGGTGGCCGTGGTCTCGAATCCGGCGAGGATCAAGTCCCCACGGATGTTCGCGACGTAGTTCAAGATCCCAAATCTGACTTGATGACCAGGGGCGTAGCTTTCGATCTGCTCTAGATGGCCAAGCGAGTTGGCCCATAGAGCGAAACCGCCGAACACGAAGATCTGTTCGGGGAGGAAAACTCCCCCTTGGGCAGCATCGTTGTAGATGGTTGAAGGAGCCATCAAACCTCTTGGTGACAGCACGGTGGAACTCTCAATGACAGCACCAATATCGGTGTCAAAACCGGTGGATCTCGGGTAGGGGGTCCCGAACTGTGTGTCTAAGGTCGATGGTAACAGGAGACAGGGGACACAATGTTTTAGCCAGGTTCGGGCCCTCTCTATGGAGTTAATACCATACGTCCTGCTTGATTGATCTTGATGAATATGAGTATCACAATAGTGGATCTACCATGAGATCATAATGGCTAAACCCTAGAGGTCTAGCTTGTATGGCTATGATAATGTCCCTCCTTCGGACTAAGTCCTCCGGTTCATATAGACATCGGGAGGATCTAGGGTTACACAAGGTCAGTTACAAAGAAAGGAATCTACATATTTAGTCGCCAATCTTGCCTTCCACGCCAAGGAGAGTCCAATACGGACACGGGTGTAGTCTTCGGTCTTCGTATCTTCACAGCCCATCAGTCAGGCCCATGGCTAACAGGCCGGACGCCTCAGGACCACTTAGTCCAGGACTCCCTCACCCACCTCGAGTACCTTCCAGACTCCGTTTTTCCTTCATTTGCTTGTTTCCCAAGATAAAGATCCTTTATACACCCCCGAACCTATTGACCATCGTATCACGGAGAAATCTTCTGTTTTCTCTTCCGTGCTATTTTCTGTCAGATTCAGCTAGGCCCGCATCATGTCTTCCTCATCTTCCAACAACGGAGAAGAAGACGCAGGGTTGCTTCAGGTATATCTAAGGAGAGAGGAAGCTGAAGAGGTTGTCATGGAGGAAGGAGAGGAAAATCCCTATGGGGTTCACCCTCCGGCTTCCCAGAGAGGCATGTTGGCAGGCATCTCCACTCATTCTAATCCTCATCAAGCTATGACATCATCAAACAATCAAGAGAGCCCCAAAGTGCATGAAGGACTCCCACCAAGAAGGCCTTTATAGAGGTTACATCATAAAAATTTGTTGACACACGAACACGTCACGTGTACCCTCGATGCCGGGGGTGATGCACCGCAGCTCACGTCGAAGGAGACCCGACCGACAGCACGATACACAAGATAGTCAGCGGGCGCTTTTGAAGACCCGAAACCCCACATGCCCGGGAGGGACCCCGTCAGGGAGTGCGGCAGCTATGGGCTGCCCTAGGTGATTCGCTCTCCCCTAGAGCCTCGTGGATCGTTGCCCTCCAACGCGAAGAATGAACGAATAACGAGAAAGAAAGATACAAGGGGTAGGGGATAAAGATAGATGAACACAAAAGTGTAATAGATTGATTGGTTCGATTGGTGTTGTTCAATCGGCCATCACCCCCAACATATATAAGAGGCGGCTAGACTTCCCGTACAAGCAAATGATTCATCTAGGCTTTCCTTACAAAAAATTACATCAATTCACGTCCTAGAGTCCTAATTCTATTCCAACTTGGATTCAGTCTGAATCTGGCCCAACTTCTATCTTCCTCCTTGCGTGGGCCGCCGAGCTTGCATATGACCTCCGATCAAGATGTCCCAAATATGAAACTTGTGCGCCTTGACGAGACGAACAATTCTTATGTTGAGCACTTTTCCAAATAAGACTATCTTGAATATTCTATGAAGCCATCTTTAATATCCAGTCGGACTCGGTCATGTAACAGACTGGATTGTCCGAGTCTCGTAGTGAACTTACAGGCCGTATACTATCTCAGATGATAATGACTCCAAAACAAAATTCACCGTTTTGACGATGCGCACAACGTCCGTGTTGATCACTTTTCCATCCGAGGTCATCTGAATTACCTTTCGGGCACATCTTCAGTTTCACTCGGATCCGAGCTCATTCACTCGGATGATAATTTCACTCGGATTACTATATTTTCACTCGGAAGCCAATCTTTTACTCGATCGATAAGTTTTCACTCGACCTTTTACTCGATCGGTAGGTTTTCACTCGGATGGTAAACTTTTCACTCGGATTTCCCGACTTAGAACACAGCCTGATTTTGATTTTCCTCTCCAGATTGCGTACGGTCTCAGATTGAGACAAATTTTATATGAAAAACGATCGGCTCGATGAGACAAAACTTTTTCGTATTGAAGGTTTTTCGATTCAAGGCCGCCTTGATGGCCGAATTACTCTTGCAACCTATCAGACAAGTGTCTGGCACCTCGCGCCATATTTCCGTTGAGGTTCGGTCTGCAGTGTATTGCCTCTAACTTTTGCATATGAACTCCGATTGAGATGATTTATATATCAAAATCGATTGGCTCGATGAGACGAAGACAATTACTTCAGAGTGCTCCATCATCCGAGGTCATCATGAAGACGTGATGGGCCAAAAACCACTCGAAACATTGAATTATGACACTCGGAGTATAGTTTCGGTCCGTAAGATAAGGTCGAATGAATATAACCGAAACATCAAAGTTGTTCCACTCGGCGACGTGAATCTTTTCATGCTGAAAACCCATTCACTCGAGACCATCTTCATTGCAATCTATATCTTGCCAAAATCAGGTGTCAACACATGCCCCCCTGTTTTCTAGCAGAGCTTGCGTGCCAAAAAATACCTTGCTTAGGGTAATGTTTAAGCACGATGTCAACACTCCATCGGCTGTGCATGTTGAGTATGATAATTTTAATCATCCATATGCTCATGTTTGTTGCTTCTTCGGTAGAGCCTCTTGGATAATAGTTGTCTGAAAACAACAATTGGATGTCACAAAGGCTTCCACGTAAGTTTCTTATGTCAATCCGGACCTTGCATTTGTCCAGGCATTCCTTGGGAATATTAGAACCCATCAACGAAGAAGGTTGCCGAACGATTATGACCATGCGGCTCAAAGGAATACCGTCAACTGTTCAGCGACTCAACTCGTTATCAAAGTACACCATCAATCCTCCGCCGAACAATGTATGTCTCCTAACTTGGATCCTGCAAATAAATAACATTTGGAGTCGGGGCTCTTTTATGCACTCGATCCTTGATTGGTGGTCGACTCAATAATTAAGTCGACCTCGCCAGTATTGGCAAACACTAAGCATCGGCTATAGGAGTAGGAAATCAACCATGGTGAACACCGTTAGCCAGATGCCGGGTTTTGTCAACACAATGAATTCTGAGGGCAATATGCAAATATCGGCCATGCGTTCTTATCTCAAAAGTGCTCGGGAGTCCGTCCACCAAAGTGTGAATAGCCGAAATAAGTCAGATTTTTCGGCTGAGGATAAATTCCATAGTGTTTATTTTGATGGTACGATTGAAGAACATGGATGAGACGCCTCCTGGAGTCTCCTATATGAAAATTGTCGTCCTCGCCTATGGGCTTTACACTTGTACTCCCTTATTTCTGCTGGCTTCGCAACAGGAGATGTGGTGCCGCTCTTGACTCGAGGATTTCCCTTAGGAACACAGGCCATGTTCCTCTTCTCTAGCTCTTTGGCCCTAAGACATTTTAGCTTCTTCTGTTGTGAATATGGTAAGCCGAGTTGGCATCCCGACTGGGACTTTGGTTTATGCACTGGCAAATTCTTCCTGACTTTGGGCATCTCTGGCTTGGCCTGTCCAAACTTGACTATTGGATCCTTGAATTTTACTTGCTTCACTTTCTTGTCCTTAGCAGCCAACATAGGCCCGGCTGGCTTTTTGTCATTTGGAGTCGGATCTCAAATAGCACTCTTGCGGCCATCCTTTTCTTTCTTCACCTTTTTAACACTTTTTGCAATAGAAGGTCGGACATCATTTCTATTTTGACTGCTCCTCTTGGGAACCCATGCCATGTTCTTCTTTCTCAACTCATGTGCACTAAGTCTTTGTAATTCCTTCTCTTGACAATGTGCTAAGTTGAGTGAGCACGTTGGCTGTGATTTTGTTTCAACCAATGCCAACTCTTTTTTGGCCTTGTGCACTCTCAACTTCTTCCCTTCAGATTTGGCACTTGATTGACTTGCCTCGTTGCCTTTTGTAGCCAATGTCAATACTTTAACTGGTTGTTTGTTATTTGAGAACAAATCTGAAGTAGCACACTTACGACCATCTTTCTTGACCTGGTACACTTGCTTGACCACCTCTTTCTTGTTCCTTGAGCTCCGAACCGATTCCTTATGATTGAAACGGTCTTTGACGTGTGATTGTTCATCAAATGTTGATCTTTTTGGAGCTGCATAATGTTGGCGAGACGATCTAAAATAAGATGGATAGTTTTCCCTTGTATCATACGTGCCCCATGATGGATATGGATTTACATGAGCGTAGGGAGGCATCCACGACATTGGCATTGGCGGCCCAAAAGCAGGATATGAAGTCTGCTTGCTCAACGTCTTCCTTTGCCAATCCAAGTCTTTAGATTTATGCCTTGGGGGTGACTTTGATGCTTTTGCTTCACTTGGCTGATAAGCACTCTTTGCCTCACTTATCTTTTGGTACTTTTCTAATAACTGCGCAAAAGTTACTTTTGGTTTTTTGCTTTTGTGCTTACCATGGCATTTGCTTTCTTTGGTTGTGCATGCACCGGTCTTTGAATTCTCTTGTTGCCCCCCAGTGCTAGATGTTATCATTGAAGCTTTGATGGAATTTCCGTCTTGAAGATTGTTCTTGATGCACTTTTTAACAATATGCTTGCTCGAAGACTTGACCCCATCATTATTGACGTGTACATGTCCACTTTTAGATAAATCGGCTGAAGATAGCTGAGTCAACATTTGATGGCCGTCAAAATGATCCAACTGTCCAAATGATCGTGCCTCAACAAACTCCAATCGACCTATCTTGTCTGATTGCTTGACTTGATGGAACATGTTGCAATCTTTGACATTTTGCTTGAACGAACATTGCGTTAGCTCTTGTCTTGACGGCTCGACATCATGATAAATTATAATAATAAGATTAGTCAGCGATGTACCAATGATGTGATCCACTATGACTGCACTGGACGTACACTCCTGGTCCATTAACCGATATTGTGATACCGGCTTCGATACAAAACAACCGAGCGGTGTCAGTTTAACATCATCCGACTCTTCTATGCATTGATTTTCATCCTCCTTTCCCGATGCTCTTGAGTCGGCTATCTTGGAGAACTTTGAACCTGGCTTTATACTCCTGCAACCAAAATAATTATAGAATATACGTCTCATCTGAGACCAAATGTTAGCCAGGCATGAAACAAACAAAGTTGCCCATATGAATATAAAGTTTAGTCGGCATGACGGGAACAACTTTGGTTGCGATAAGTTGTCACTATTAGCCTCTATGTATGGTGTCATGTGTTGATCAGCATGATTAGTAACAAGATAATTTGAAACAAACAGATTACTCATCTCGATCGGTCTTTCAAAATTAATTAGAATGTTACTAACGAGTGCATCAGCAATATGATTTTGACCGAATTGAAAACTGAGTAAACTCTCGGCTAGGTGTACCTTTGTGAAGTCGTTGGAATGAGAAGATGGTTGCACCACTGGAACAATACCTTGCTCCACTTTTGAATAATTCTCGAATGCATCTTCCTCTTTTTCTGGATCTCGTGCCTCATCACTAGGATTTCCTGAATAGATTTGACTTGGATTTCCCTAGTAGATTTCACTCGGATTACCCGAATGGATTCCACTCGGCCGCTCTTCGTCATCTATACTTCATTCAGCTGGACGCTCTGGTTCTTGGTCTTCGTCACTAGTCAAACTTTGTTTGGCCATATAACTTTGCTCTCGATGCTCATCAATTTCTTTGGCATGGAACTCATAGGGTAGCATGTAAGCTCCCTCACATCCAGAAAAATCGAGCACGGCAAATTTGTTGCGTTTACAGTTCTTTTGCTCGGTGAAGCTTGCATCTTCTATTTTGGTACACGCAGCAATAACTGGCTTGATGCACTCGGCTCTAGCAGCTTTAGCCGGTGATGCACTCGTCTAGAATGATGCACTCGGCTGACATGATGCACTCGGCTGGCTCGATGCAACACACTCGGTCTTAAACGTCTCAGTGGTCAATTTGGTTTCAATTGAATCCACCATTGTCTTGTCACAAAAGGAACTGTTCAATTCAGCTATAGACGACTTAGTCATATTGGACTCAGTTTCAACCGAATCAACCGTATTAGCCGAGTGAACCCTTTCTTGACGATTTTCTTGCAAAGCTTCTTTTTTATCTTTCCCCAAAATTGCAAAGGAGCCAACATGGTTGCTATATGGAGGAAGGCACTTGACGTATTCCTGCAAATATTCCACTCCATGTTTCTTCTTGAGTGCTTCATAAGCATGTCGATATTCTGCTGGTAATTCCTCAAGAGTTGGTGTAGTAAATTCATTGACGCTATTCCCTGTGAGCTTTGGCTTGATCTTGTCCACTTGGGCCACATGTTTTTCTTTAAACTCAGCCCTGCTTGGATCAGCTTGCCCCCCAATACTTTTATGATCTTTCGGCAATGAATTGATGTTGCCGAAATTTTGCGATTGTATAGGGGGTGTATAACATGCTGCAATGATAGTGAAGACATGTACACTGTTGTTGAATATTTTCTCATGCCAATTTGATCAATTGGTAACACTTCATCTTCTTTCAAAACCCTAGCTTTTATTGCCTCATAATCAGGAACCAAACCTTTATCATGTTGCTCAAGGCAAAGAGTGGTAATCTTCTTATTTTGCGCTAAGCTTTTTAACGCAGCCAAAGTCACCTCATCTCCTGCAATATTAGACACATACACTCCTGTAGAATCTCCATTCACTCGGACATAAAAGTGAGTCGAGTCATGAATACTTTTAGCTGCATATGATGCTGAACAATTAATATCATGAGGTGTATTATATGATGACTGAGGATAATCGGCCAAATAGCTAATGGAAGCATGGCCGATTGCCTAATTCAATGGCATGTTTGGGGATAAACCCGCATATTGCGAGATGGCTGTCGATGGATAAAACTGTGAGATGCTCTCCTGCACATGAGGTGTCATATATTGATCACTCGAACAAATTGTGTTGTTCATCGGCATATTGAAAGATGTTGTCGATGCACGAAAGTTCAGATTCATAAGTTGCATGTGGCGATTATGTAAATTCCAAGTTTCTCCAACGGAATAACTAGTCGGCCTTTGCTCGTTAGGGCTAGGCGACATGACATGTCCATTGAAAGATCTAGCAACATCAACATAATGGCTATTTGCATCTACGTAAGGAGATTGATGATACATGTTACCGTTCTAGATTGCAGCCGCTCGATGACGCTCTCCTCGTAGCAAGAACAGGCTGGAGACCGTTCAAAGCTTCGTCACCAGCGGAGTCGCCAAAAAGTGTGTTGACACACGAACACATCACGTGTACCCTCGACGCCGGGGGTGATGCACCGCAGCTCATGTCGAAGGAGACCCGACCGATAGCGCGATACGCAAGACAGTCAGCGGGCGCTTTTGAAGACCCGAAACCCCACACGCCCGGGAGGGACCCTGTCAGGGAGTGCGGCGACTATGGGCTGCTCTAGGTCGATTCGCTTGGCCCTAGAGCCTAGTGGATTGCTGCACTCCAACGCGAAGAATGGACGAATAACGAGAAAGAAAGATACAAGGGTAGGGGATAAATATAGATGAACACAAAAGTGTAATAGATTGATTGGTTCGATTGGTGTTGTTCAATCGGCCATCACCCCCAACATATGTAAGAGGCGGCTGGAATTCCCGTACAAGCAAAGGATACATCTAGGCTTTCCTTACAAAAAATTACATCAATTCACGTCCTAGAGTCCTAATTCTATTCCAACTCGGATTCAGTCTGAATCTGGCCCAACTTCTGTCTTCCTCCTTGCGCGGGCCACCGAGCTTGCATATAACCTCCGATCAAGACGGCCCAAATATGAAACTTGTGCGCCTCGATGAGACGAACAATTCTTATGTTGAACACTTTTCCAAATAAGACCATCTTGAATATTCTACGAAGCCATCTTTAATATCCAGTCGGACTCGGTCATGTAACGGACTGGATTGTCCGTGTCTCGTAGTGAACATACATGCCGTATACTATCTCAGATGATAATGACTCCAAAACCAAAGGTCACTGTTTTGACGATGTGCACAACTTCCGTGTTGATCACTTTTCCATCCGAGGTCATCTGGATTACCTTTCGGGCACATCTTCAGTTTCACTCGGATCCGAGCTCATACACTCGGATATTAGAGTTTTTCGTCCGACTGCACCTTTTCACTCGGATGTTAGAGTCTTTCACTCGGAAGACAATCTTTCACTCGGATGACTATAATTTCGCTCGGAAGACAATCTTTCACTCGGATGACTATAGTTCACTCGCAAGGCAATATCTTACTCGAACGTCAAGTTTTCATTCCGACGGTAATCTTTTCACTCGGAATAACTTCACTCGGATGACAATTTCACTCAGATTACTATATTTTCACTCGGAAGCCAATATTTTACTCGATCGGTAAGTTTTCACTCGACCTTTTACTCGATCGGTAGGTTTTCACTCGGATGGTAAACTTTTCACTCGGATTTCCCGACTGAAAACACAGGCTGATCTTGATTTGCCTCTGCAGGTTGCATACAATCTTGGATTGAGACAAATTTTATACGAAAAACGATCGGCTCGACGAGACAAAACTTTTTCGTGCTGAAGGTTTTTCGATTCAGCGCTTCCTTGATGGCCGAATTACTCGCGCAACCTATCAGACAAGTGTGTGGCACCTCGCGCCATATTTCCGTTGAGGTTCGGTCTGCAGTGTATTGCCTCTAACTTTTGCATATGAACACGGATTGAGATGATTTATATATCAAAATCGATTGGCTCGATGAGATGAAGACAATTCCTCAAGAGTGCTCCTTCATCCGAGGTCATCTTGAAGACGTGATTGGCCAAAAACCACTCAAAACATTGAATTATGACACTCGGAGTATAGTTTCGGTCTGTAAGATAAGGTCGAATGAATATAACCGAAACATCAAAGTTCTTCCACTCGGCAACGTGAATCTTTTCATGCTGAAAACCTGTTCACTTGAGACCATCTTCATTGCAATCTATATCTTGCCAAAATCAGGTGTCAACACAAGTTTCACAATTATGGGTTCAAGAATACTCCTCGTGTGCACATACTGTCCAATTGGGACATAGTTTGTCCAAGAGAAAGCAATGCAGGAACAAACTCTTGGGGCCCGAAAAATAAACACATAATGGCTGAAGTGAGGAAAAATACCCAGTTACTTCATTGATCCCTTCGGGAGATTCAAGGTTTGGGGGGCTACTCATGGTTATATTGGAAAACGCTGCTACATCACCACCACCTTCTTCATCACCAAAAGAAAATTGAGTATCGGGTATGGGAATTCCCCTTAGCTTCCGCCAAGCTTGAGGGAGGTGCCCCGGTATCGTATCACAACCACTATCGTTTGCCTTTACTTTTCTTAGTTCGATCCATGGTTGTCTTTTACTTTAGATGAATAAAATTTTAGTTCGATCCTTTTTTTTTGAGAGTTTGCTTAGTGATCTATCCTTGTAATCGGGTGCAAGATATATAGTAAAGTTTAGTTTGAGTTTTTGCTTTCTTTACTTTCATGTTCCAATAAAATGAAAGAAAATAAATGAATAAGATCATATGCTAATCTTATGGTAGGTAATGACACCACGTAAGGAATAGTATAAGTAGAAAATTTTATTAGAGATTGACAAACATAGCATTGGTCAATGATGCAACTCATGAAAGAATTAATAATGGAAGAGAACATTCACATACAAATACACTATCCCAGAAATCTTTTGTGATTGTGAGCCCCCATAAAAATATTATATGCCAAAATTGTTGACGTTGGACAAGGAAGACAACGTAATGATTTATGTTGTTCATATTCACATAGAAGTTATATTGTCATAGATCTTTCAACATGTGGTCCTTGCCCCCCATCTTTGCTAGCCAAAAATTTCGCACTAAGTAGATATACTACTTGTGAATCCAAAAACCTTTAAACCCAAATCTTATTTTCGAGAGTCCACCATACCTACCTAAGGATTGAGTAAGATCCTTCAAATAAGTTGCCATCGATGCAATAAGGCAATAAAAATTGCTTCTAAAAGTGTTAGATCATTTAGTGCAAGAGAAAATTTAGTGTTGTACGAACTTGTGATAACCAAGAATAAAAGCGACTGACTGCATAATAAAGGTTGCTATCATAAGGGGCAATATAGCGTGACGTTCTTTTGCACTAAGGGGTAGAGCATACAAACAAATAAGCGTATGGCAACCTCTGCTTCCCTCTACGAAGCCTCTATCTTTTACTTTTATGTATTTACTTTCATGCAAGAGTCAAAGTTTTTCTCTCTATTCCTTTTATTTTTCTCCTTTGGCAAGCATCATGTGGTGAGGAAAGATCTAGGCATATATGTCCAGTTGAATATGGGTAGCATGAATTATTATTGTTGACAACACCCTTGGGGTGAATATGTTGGGAGGAGAAATTATAAGCCACTATCTTTCTATGTGCCCGGTTGAAACGTTTTGCTCATGTGTATGCGGTGAGTGTTAGCAATCATAGAAGACTATATGATGGTTGAGTATGTGGACTTTCCTAAAGGGTCCAATATGTGACCCTTCCTGAAAAGATGATGAATTGTTGTTCCAAAGTTGACTAAGAACATAGTTTGTTGGTTTCCAATAGATTTTATGCTTTATACTTTGATAGTGTGATGAATTGTTTCTTATTCGTGAGAAGTCTATGATAAAAGTTCTATGATAAAGGTTTTATGTTTAAGTTTGTTGTGGTTATAATAACTCACATGATGCTTCTATGTCCGTATTTTGTTTTTATCAACACCTCTCGCTCTAAGCATGTGGACATGTTTTTTGATTTCGGTCGCTTGAGGACAAGCGACGTCTAAGCTTGGGGGAGTTGATACGTCCATTTTGCATTATGTTTACCTACTGTTATTTATAATGTTTTTATTCATAATAATGCTTTTTGGAGTAATTCTAATGCATTTTCACTTATAATATGCAAGGTACACACAAAGAGGGAGAATTCGGGAAGCTGGAAATCTAGACTTGAAAAAGCTACGTCAGGCTACCTATTCTACACAACTTCAAATGAGCTGAAACATCACGAGGATTTTTTATGGAGGAGGGCCACCTAGGGAGCACAAGACACCATGGCGCACCTGGCCCGGCCCACCTCCGGTGCACAACTTCTGGTATATAAGTCATTTTGACCTAGAAAAAAAATAAGGGGAGGGCTTTCAGGACGGAGCGCCGCCGTCTCGAGGTGGAACTTGGGCAGGAGCACTTTTGCCCTCTGGCGGAGCGATTCCACCGGGGTAACTTCCCTCCCTGAGGGTGAAATCATCATCATCATCATCATCACCAACAACTCTCCCATCTTGGGGAGGGCAATTTCCATCAACATCTTCAACAACACCATCTCCTCTCAAACCCTAGTTCATCTCTTGTGTTCAATCTTTGTACCGGAACTATAGATTGGTGCTTGTGGGTGACTAGTAGTGTTGATTATATCTTGTAGTTGATTACTATATGGTTTATTTGGTGGAAAATTATATGTTCAGATCCATTATTCTATTTAAGACCCCTCTGATCTTGAACATGTTTATCACTTGTGAGTAGTTACTTTCATTCTTGAGGTCACGGGAGAAATCATGTTGCTAGTAATCCTGTGAACTTGATATGTGTTCGATATTTTGATAGTATGTATCTTGTGATTCCCATAGTGGTGCCATGTGAACGTCGACTATATGACTGTTCACCATATTTGGGCCTAAGGTAATGCATTGTGGAATAGTCATTATATGATGGGTTGCAAGAGTGACAGAATCTTAAACCCTAGTTTATGTGTTATTCCGTAAGGGACAGATTGGACCCAATAGTTTCATGCTATGGTTAGAATTTATTCTTAATACTTTTCTCGTAGTTACGGATGCTTTCGAGGGGGTTAATCATAAGTAGGAGGTTTGCTCAAGTAAGAACATCACCTAAGCACCGGTCCACCCACATACCAAATTATCAAAGTAGCGAACACGAAGCGGATTAACATGATGAAAGTGACTAGATGTAATTCCCGTGTACCCTCAAGAACACATTTCTTAGTAAAGATACCGTTTTGGCCTGTCCTATGCCTCAAAAGGATTGGGCTACCTTGCTGCACTTTTGTTACTACTATCATTACTTTATCGTTACAAATTATCTTGCTATCAAACTACTCTGTTACTTACAAGCTCTTGCAGACATTACCTTGCTGAAAACCACTTTTCATTTCCTTCTGCTCCTCATTGGGTTCAACACTCTTACTTATCGAAAAGGCTACAATTGACCCCATATACTTGTGCGTCATCACTTGACAACAATTCCCATGTGTCCTCGGGAGTGCTTTGCTTTATATAAGGGTTCTTCCACGCTTGTCCTTTGCTACAAAAAGGATTGGACCACCTTGCTGCACCTTAGTTACTTTTGTTACTTGTTACCCATTACGAATTATCTTATCACACAACTATATGTTACCGATAATTTATGTGCTTGGAGAGAACACCTTGCTGAAAACCACTTGTCATTACCTTCTGCTCCTCGTTGGGTTCGACGCTCTTACTTATCGAAAGAACTACAATAGATCCCCTATACTTTTGGTTCATCATGATCCCAATACCTGGCGTGCCAAAGATATCAGTGTGGACAACCATCTATGGGGCCATCTAGCCCTTTTTGGTTCTGCTAGGGAAATGCCCAGAACGCAAAGAGCAAGGTCAACAGAAGGCACAGGGTTCTTTACCTAGGTTTGTGACACCTTTGAGGTGTAAAACCCTACTCCTAATTTGGTGTGTATTGGAAGTGTGGGTGTACAAGTACAAGCAGTGCCTTCCCCCAGCAAGGTACAAGGAGAAAGCAGCTACGTGTGCAAGTGTGCGTAGAGTTCAATTTGGTTCATATCCCTATAAAGGTTGCCATGGACCTCCTTTTATACATCAAGGGGTTACCACAGTGGTAAAGCCGTCATTATCTAGTGATTAGATAGCGAAAAGTGCTATCATACCTAACTCTGCCAATTAGGACAAACTACATTAAATGAATAGTAAGGTGTCGCGAGAAGGAGGAGCCCTCGCAAGGCTGTTGCGCCGCTTGCCTAGCTAACTCCTATTAACTTGACTCGCCATTTGGAAGGGTATCGATAAGGGTAAAAATCCTTCCAGCGAGCTGACATGTGCCTGACAAGCTTCACGTAACTGCATGCAGGCTTGAAACCTCACTGATCAGTGACTAGCTGCTCGGTGAGGTGGAGCACTGGCAGCTGGCGGGAGCTTGCACTAGAAAAAAAGACACATCCGTGACATTTTGGGCCGAATGAATTTTTTTCTATCATGCTTATGACACTTCTATGATGATAATTGTGACAAAACCCGGTATCATCATAGATGTGGTGGGATCCTACTTATATGAAAAAAAATCATGACAGAAAAATGGGCTTTTCATTATGGGCGGGCTGGAGACGCAGCTGCATGACATTCTTTAGGCTGTCCATGATGGAGAAAATCATGGTAGAAGCAAGGGAGAGGAAATATCGTGGAGTTCCCATTTACGGTGGGTGGTCGGGGCCGAGTGATGCACTGTGGTTTGCGCGTTTCTCTCATGTGCGTGCGTGTGTGCGAGGCGTTGGCTAACTGAACCCGGAGCGATCGCACGTTACTGAACCCAAGTGTTCGATCCCTTGGCTGTTAACTGAACCCAAGCGATTCATTTGCTGCTAACTGAACCCGAGCAATTCCTTCGCTGTTGCTGCTAACTAAACCCTAGCGATCGATCACTGTTGCTACTTACTGAAGCTGATCGAGCCCCCCTGGGAGACGTAGCCAGTCGGTGTTGGGTTGCCTCTCGATGAACAGTGACCGTTGCTACCGTGCGCGTGGTACATAGAAAGAGTCGAGACGTGGTGAGTCGAGCCGATTGGTTGGCTGTGGATGAACAGTTTCCGGTGGGGGTTGGATGAACAGGACCCCGTGGTAGTAGGCCATTGCTGCTGGATGAACAGGACCCCGATCGAGCCGGTTAGGGATGGATGAACAGGACCCCGTGGAGGGCTGGATGAATAGCAGCCGGTGGAGGTTGCATGAACAATTGTCGTGGATGAACAGTAGATCGTGGAGGCTAGAGGAGGTCGACGGTGGATGAATAGTAGCCCGTGGAGGCCTGAGTGAGGCGGTAGACAATGGATGAACAAGACCCCATTTCGACCATAGGCGCTCTAACACAAGTTTGTTTCCTCTGTTTTGACCGTTGGCACTTGAACACAAGTCCGTTTCCCTTGTTTTGCGGTATGCCAGACCCCTCCTGATGAACAGGATCCCATTTTGACTGTGGCAGGTCAAACAGAAGGATATTTCCTCTATTATGCGGTATGCCAAACCCCATTTCGACTATTCCGTCCAAGCCGGTTGGCTCCTGTTGAACATGACGCATTCCAACCCAGTCGGTTGCCTCTCGATGAACAAGACGTTGTTTCTCCATTCCGACGGAGCAGGTTCGTTTCCCGATGAGCAACACGTAGTTGCTGCTGTCCGTTGCCTCTCCATGTACACAAGCCCTAGCCGTCCGTATATATGCACGAGTAGCACTCGAGACCCCGCCCGTATGTACGTACGTGTACAGGACTTAGACAGGACTGTGTGAACTGCTATGTCGGGTGCTCTACAACAACATGTGCCGCAAGGCGTAGGAAGGGAATGACGCGGAGCCGGGGAAGACGCGGAAGTGGTGCCCACGCGAAGGGGAGTACATGGGTTGACTGCTTCGGCTGCGGTGTGAGGCTGCCGTTGCTGGAGAATAACAGGAGGTGTGGGTGAGTATATAGGGATGGCATGGCCAGCTGTGGCAGCACAGCCGGACATGGGAGGTAGGAGCAGGCGGCACGGCCGGCGCTGGTTTGTGTGGCTGGAGCAAGAAGACCAGAGGTTGAAAAAGCATGATGACCGTTGGATGGACATCGTACGGTCACTCCACCTAGAATCATTTATATTGACTAAGTTGACAAATCCCTTTGCACGCGTCAACTTAGTAGGCCCACACGTCAGCCTCCAAAACGGTGCGCCCCAGATGTCAGGGGGAGGAATCATTTTTTGGGCGGCTGAAGCAAGAATATCCGAGATTGAAGAAGAAGCACGCATCCGTTGGATGGACATCCAATGACCACTATTGCTAGAACTGTGTGTTGACTAATTTGACAAAACTTGCATACGCATCAACTTAGTTTTTTTGAGGGGATGCGTCAACTTAGTAGGCCCACAAGTGTGTGGCAGAGAACAAATAGCCCATTTGCGATTTGTAAGAATGTACAACCCACTTTTGAATTCTAATGGAATTTACTATAGCTCATTGAGGAGACGGAGGTTGCAGCACAGGTCCTCCTACGCTGGTAGCTCTTCCGCCATTAGGGCGTCGAAGTGCGGCCCCACCTACTCTATGGTGAACACGACATGAACCAGCTTGGAAAGTGGCGCCGACTCCTGGTCAGAAGCTACGTCCATTGTCTGATTGTCGTCGCTCAGCTCGGCGAGCTCGATGTCAAGCGAGCATGTCCGGCTGCTGGACCGACCCGCTGCCAAGCACGAGTCTGACCGCCCTGGCCCACCCAGACCGTCTCCGTCGCCAGCGTATGCTTTCCGCCCGAAACGGTCAGTGTCGCCCGTGCCGCTTCCCGGTGCAGGCAATTGCTCCGCGTTCAAATGACACAAATGCCATACGTCTATCCATGGTAGAGGACATAAATAACATTGTTACATCCACAACCCCAACTGCTATACATACAGGACCAATTACTAGAGCTCGCGCACGCCAATTGAATTACAAGGTACTTCCGTTTCTTGGTAACGATTCTAATGTTCATGAGAATATGATGCTGCCTAAATTGGATACGTTTGTTTTGCTTACAAATGAAGGTCCTAGCTTGTACAAGACAGATGAACCTTGGATAAAGTTCAAGCATGGGGATGATGGCATGCGCTAGGGGAACAAGAACGTAGTTACATGTGATGATTCTAGGACTTTGAAGCCACCATAATGAGTGCATGAAGCCTTGGACGAAATATACAAGATTCCACTTCATAAGTTTCGTCCAGAGTCTATTCTAGGTGCAGCTTCACATTATTTTTGGGCCAGCCCCATGTAATTTCGAAATAATTGATTATAGGCTATTTTTGAGTCCGTATGTGTGGGGGAAACAAGAGTTAGGGTTTGTTTCGGACCCCTCTTCCAAGGTCCACGAAATTCCCCCCTCTCTCCTCCACATATACAACCCTTAGGGCATCGTTTAGACTTTGGGTTTTGTTTAGATTAAAGTTCGCCATAGCTGCAACTTCACGTACTTTGTTTGAGGAGGTGCTGCAGCAAGCACTAAGCATATATGGTGGCTATCATATGCAAAAGAGAGCGAGAAGATAAGCAGCGCAATGGTCGAGAAGCTAGAAGTGATCAAGAAGTGATCCTGAAACTACTTACGTTCAAGCATAACACAAGACCGTGCTCACTTCCCGTACTCCGCCGAAAAGAGACCATCATGGCTACACACGCGGTTGGTTCATTTCAATTAAGTTAACTGTCAAGTTCTCAACAACCAGATATTAACAAATTCAAATCTACCACATAGCCGTGGGAACGACTCTCGAAAGTTTATACCCTGCAGGGGTGTCCCAACTTAGCCCATCACAAGCTTTCACGGTCAACGAAGGATATACCTTCTCCCGAGAAGACCCGGTCAGTCTCAGAATCCCGGTTACAAGACATTTCGACAATGGTAAAACAAGAGCAGCAAAGATGCCCGACTGTGCCGACAAATCCCGATAGGAGCTGCACATATCTCGTTCTTAAGGCTCACCAGATTGTCCAAAATTCCAGTAGGCCAACCCAGAGTTGCCCTGGTGGCCACCGGCGGTTGACAGGTTGGACCAACAGTTAGAGAAGCACTGGCCCGGGGGTTTAAAATAAAGATGACCCTTGTGTCCGCGGAACCCAAGGGAAAAAGGCTTAGGTGGAAAATGTTAAAACCAAGGTTGGGCCTTACTGGAGGAGTTTTATTCACAGCGAACTATCAAAGGGTTCCCATAACACCGAACCGCGTAAGGAACGCAAAAATCAAGGAACATAACACCGGTATGACGGAAACTTGGGAGGCAAGAGTGGAACAAAACACTAGGAAAAAGGCCGAGCCATCCACCATTTACCAAGTATATAGGTGCTTTAAAGTAAATAAGATATAATAATGATATCCCAACAGTATCCATGTTCCAACATGGAAAAAACATCAACTTCACCTGCAACTAGCAATGCTATAAGAGGGGCTGAACAAAAGCGGTAACATAGCCAAACAACGGTTTCCTAGGAAGGTGGGTTAGAGGCTTGACATGTCAATATGGGAGGCATGATATAGCAAGTGGTAGGTAGCGCGACATAGCGATAGAATGAACAACTAGCAAGCAAAGATAGAAGTGATTTCGAGGGTATGGTCATCTTGCCTGCAAAGATCTCAGAGTCATCGAAAGCTTGATCCTCGTTAGCATACTCAATAGGTTCCTCGGTCACGTACTCGTCTCCCGGCTCTACCCAAAGCAAGAATACAAGAAAAGGACCAACAATCAATCACGGTGCAATGCACAAGCAACATGATGCAATACATGGCATGATATGCAATATATTTTATGCAATGCATATGCGTGCTCCTGAAGGGAAAGAATGAACAAGGCATCAACATGGCAAACCTAGTATGCCACTGGAAATATGAGATGATTTTGGTTGAAATCGATATAATGATCACCCAAAACGGATGCACGGTTTGCAAATGGCAAGTAAAACAAGGATGACGCAAAACTGCGATTAACAGCACAATGGCACATAGAATGCAACAACAAAGTAAGTTACTGCACTCCAACATATCAACAGGGCATATGGCAGTTATGTACAAGAGATGCTTGACAAAACATGAACACTGAGCTACGGCTAAAACACACTAGAACATGTTCAAACAAGCATGGCAAAAGTGCAAAAGATATCAGGTTCACAGACTTGGTGAAAATACTAACATGTCAAAAAAAACATCAGGAAGCAATGTTTAGAGCAAGCAAACAACATGCTACAGGAATATATCATAGCAAATCAAGGCACGGCATGATTCTACTAGAAGCATAGATCAAAAGTCCCTTACTGATCATGAGCCAAAAAGGCACAGAAGATATGATGGCACCCATGTAAACATAGCAAGTTTTATTAACAGTTTCAGACTGAGCAGAAAAACAGAGCATGTCATAAACAGATTCATGATAGCAACTTTGCGTGCTCATGCCGTTCACCAAAAAACTTTGTGAACTCCGGATATTCAGAAGAGAGGTGATCCTCACACTCCGAGTGGCTTCTCGGTCGGAATGGTGTGACCACTTCACTTTCAAGAATTTGATATACTTGTTGTGAGTCTTGCGCTCGGTTTCTTGAAGAATAGCAACAACATGCTCATGATAAGACAGGTCTTGTTGGAGATCAATCTCTTCGAAGTTGATAGTGCGCTCGGGGGACTTGAAGCACTTGCGAAGCTGTGACACGTGAAACACATCGTGCACATTTGCGAAGTTGAATGGAAGCTCAAGTTGATAGGCGAGATCTCCTCTTTTGCCAATGATCTTGAAAGGACCCACATCCCTTTGATACTGAAGCGGCGAGTGCCTTTCATTGGAGAGATGCGAAGGTAGACATGGTCTCCGATCTCGAAAGGCAAGTTACGGTGCTTGCTATCATAGTAACTCTTCTGGCACGATTGCGCGACTTTCAGATTTTCACGGATGACTTTACACATTTCTTCAGCTTCTGTGATTAAGTCATTGCCAAGAAGTTGGCGTTCACTAGTCTCTGACAAATTGAGAGGAGTACGACACTTTCTGCCATAGAGAATCTCGAATGGGGCCTTGCCCGAAATTGCTTGGAAGCTTTTGTTGTAGGAGAACTCGGCATATGGAAGAAAATCCTCCCACTTCATACCAAAGTAGATGACACAAGCCTTGAGCATATCTTCAAGGATTTGATTGACTCGCTTGGCTTGGCCACTTGTTTGAGGAGGGCAAGCTGTGCTGAAGCGAATGTTGGTGCCCATGGCCTTTTGGAAGGAGTCCCAGAACTTGGAGGTGAAAATGCTTCCACGATCTGAAGATATCAATTGCGGAATGCCGTGCAAAGAGACAATCCTGGAGGTGTATAGCTCTTCCAACTGAGCCGCTGTGATAGATTCTTTGATTGGAAGGAAATGAGCAACTTTAGTAAGCTTGTCGATGACAACAAAGATAGCATCATTTCCATGCTTGGACTTGGGAAATCCAGTCACGAAGTCCATTTCAATATGGTCAAACTTCCATTCTGGAATAGCAAGAGGTTGGAGGAGACCAGCTGGTCGTTGGTGTTCTGCTTTCACCCTTCTGCAGACATCACATTCATTCACGAATTGAGCAATTTCTCGCTTCATTCGAGTCCACCAATACGACTGCTTGAGGTCATGGTACATCTTCGTATTTCCAGGATGAATGGATAGAAGGGAATTGTGAGCTTCGTTCATGATGACTTTCCTT
This sequence comes from Triticum urartu, assembly GCF_003073215.2. Classification (NCBI taxonomy): domain Eukaryota; kingdom Viridiplantae; phylum Streptophyta; class Magnoliopsida; order Poales; family Poaceae; genus Triticum; species Triticum urartu. Next base: position 315,054,552 of record NC_053027.1, read on the forward strand.
AGATCACCTTTAGGAACCACAATCCGGTCCTTGAAGAATAGAGTGTCTTTGTCATCAATGTGATAGCACTTGTCTTTGGGTTGGCTCTTGGCAATCCCATATTTCACCTTCTTCACCATGGAATCCAGGAGTTGTGCCTCATGAATTTGATCTTCCAAAGTAGGAGAGACTTGGAGGTTGGCAAGAAAGCCTTGAGGAACAACTTGGAGGTTCAGTTTGCGGAAAGCTTCCCAAAGGTCCGGTTGGAAGGGCTTGAGAATTAAGCTGTTGCAGTAAGCCTTCCTACTCAAAGCATCTACAATGACATTGTCCTTGCCTGGAGTATATTCAATACTCGGATAGTATTCTTGAATCATTTCGACCCATCGAGTCTGCCTGAGGTTGAGCTTGGGTTGAGTGAAGATGTACTTGAGGCTCTTATGATCTATGAAGATGTCTACTTTCCTTCCCAACAAGAGATATCTCCATGATAATAATGCATGGACAACTGCTGCCAACTCAAGATCGTGAGTGGGGTAGTTCCTTTCGTTGGGCTTCAACTGGCGAGAGGTATAAGCCACAACTTTCTTCTATTGCATTAACACAGCACTGAGACCTTGTAAGGAGGCATCACAAAAAACTTCAAATGGCTTGGATTCATCATGAGGAGTCAAGACAGGATCTGTGAGCAGCTTCTCTTTGAGGGTGTTGAAAGCAACGTCACATTCAGGTGTCCAGACATACTTGACATGCTTCTGGAGGAGGTTGGAAAGAGTCTTTGCAATCTTATAGAAATTCTCAATGAATCTTCGACAATAGCTTGCATGCCCAAGAAAAATGTGGAGCTGCTTAACATTCTGAGGAGGTTCCCAATTCACAATTGGAGACACCTTCTCGGGATTAACAGTGATGCCCTTGGCGGAGATGATATGACCAAGGTAAAGAACATCATCAAGCCAGAATTCACACTTGGAGAACTTCGCATAGAATTGATGCTCTCTGAGTTTGTCGAGCACCAATCTCAAACGCTTGGCATGATCCTCCTTATTCTTGGAAAAGACCAAGATATCATCGAGATAGACCAGAACGAAATCATTTGTGTATGGGTTGAAGATGAAGTTCATCATGCGAGAGAATGTTGGAGGAGCATTGACAAGGCCGAAAGACATGACACTATATTCATAAGAACCATAGTTTGTTCTGAATGATTCCTTAGGGATATCTTGTTCACGAATGCGAATCTGATGATAACCCATACAGAGGTCAAGCTTGGAGAATACTTTGGCACCCTTAAGTTGCTCGAATAGGTCATTGATGTTGGGAAGTGGATACTTGTTCTTAATTGTCTCCTTGTTCAATGGATGGTAGTCGACGCAGAGTCGTTCCGTTCCATCCTTCTTCTTGACAAAAAGAACACCACAACCCCATGGAGATGAACTCGGTCTGATCAGACCCATACTCTCTTGTTCATCGAGTTGTTTCTTCAACTCCTTCAACTCCTATGGTCCAAGCTTATAAGGATGCTTGCAAACAGATTCTGTGCCATGCTCAATATCAATAACGAATTCAACTGGCATAGATGGCTCTCCCCACACCCCCCATCGGCGACTTAGGCTCTCCGGCGATCTCCCCCTCCAACCAGTAAATTTTGCTCCTTCTCCACGCATCATCTCCGGCGTCCTCTGATCCTTCTCCCTATACCCATCTCACATGGGTCATCATGAGGGATCAACTCTGGATCTGGACTTTTCCAAAGGAATGGCTTTTGTGGAGGAAGTTTTTAGATCTTGTGGGAAATGCATTCATCCCATGGATGACACAGGCCATTTCATTATGGTCGTGTCTTTTAGTAGGCACATCTTTCGTCTTGATGATGATTCAGTGGTGGCGGCATTGGAATCTGCAATAGGAGGATCCACAATTGATTTGTCTGTTCAGCTCATTAAGGACAAGGTATTCGCATTTATTGTCTCTTGCAAACGTGTTGGCCTTCTTATTCTACAATTGCGATCTTTTGTGTGTCCGCAATTCAAATGTCACTTCCATTTTTGGGGTAATGGTGGCCCTAATTGGAGACGTGAGTTTCTTATCTGGAAGAAGGAATGTGATGCTGAATGGATAATAATCAGTCCCTCTAAGAGGCGTGCTTCTCTTGGTATGATTGCCATGCATAAACCTCCTTCTAAGTCTGCTTTGCATTCGGGTACTGGATCTAAAAAGAAAATTTCGTTTGCTACATTCCAACAATATGATGTTTGCAAGGGATATAGCTATCCTGCCTTGCCAGGTATGGTTGATGATATTGCTGTTGCTAGGTATTCGGTTCTTCCTCGTGAACGAGTGATCTTGCCTCCGCCGCCGGCTACTGATCTCCGATGGACGGTGGCCGAGCCACCCATCACTTTCGGAACAGTTAACGTTCGTGAGATTTCTTTGGCCGTGTTTTCAGTGGCCCCGCCAACCGCCCTCGACGTCAATCTGCATTTGCATGACGATGAGCTGGTTGGACCAGCTCCGCTTCTGGCCCACGTTCGTTCCCCGGCCCAAACAATCTCTCCCATGGCCTAGGTTGATTCCACACCATCCCCGGCCCTATCAAATCTAGACTCCTCTGATATATCTCCATCTAATATTGGCAACGAGGAGAATATTGATTTGCAACCAACGGCCTTATCTGGAGATTCTGCTGATTTAAATGAACTTATTGATGACATGGTTTCTAATGTGTGGAAATGTCAGAATTGTTTATCGATGGTACATTTAACCAAAGCGTGCACCAACAGGGTTCAGTGTTGTAGATGTTTTCGGTTGGGGCACCGGGCAAAGGGCTGTTTAGATTCTACCCCTTCTCCCGCTTACAAGTGGGTCCCACACACCAAATTGGGTGAATCCAGCTGGCCAGCAGGTTTTTCTATGCTGGACGCCTCGATTCCCTCCATAGCTAGTCCCGCTGGGTCTTTGTCCAGTCCCGTCGAGCCTGCCACCCCATCTATTCCACCTCTGCCTGCAGAGCCACCGCCCACAACGCCTCCTCCACCTCCCTCATCGCCGTCTGCATCGCCTGACTACTGCACCACTACTACTCAGTGCTGCTCTCCTTCTTCGGCACCGACCATGGCGACCTTTCCGTTGGACCCCATGGAGTTTATCCCGCAAGGGTTCGACATCATCGATGGCGGGGAGCTGCGTCTGCCCCGCACCTTCTTTGCGCCGGCGGTGGCTCCAGATCGACAACATGAGGCCTATGCTATCGCCATCGTTGAGCCAGCCCCTCTACCTGAAGAAGTCGCCATCTTTCGGAACATGGTTAGTAACTTTGTCATCAATCATCTGGGTAGAGCTGTTCTGGATGACCAGCCATGGATCCAAGGAGTTGGGTTGTTTCGTTTTAGAAGTGCTCTGGCTCGTCAAGCCTTAGTTGATCATCCACCCTACAATCTGGGCAATGATAGATTTGTTAGATTTATTCCGCATGATGAGGGCATAAATTACAGAGCAACACAGGGTTTTCGCCGTGGATGCATTATGTTGCTTGGTGTTCCTTTGGATTATAGGCGCACACAGTACCTCGCGGATGTGATTAGCACGTTTGGTAGGTTTAACCATTGGCACCAAGATGATCCAATGCTTGTCCGCTCGTTGGTTTATGTGTCTTTCCCGGTGCCGACTTTGGTTCCACGCTCTGTGACTTACAGAGAATATGCAGACTTCGGTGGTGCTACAATCTCTTGGTCTGTGCCTGTATACATTCTCTCAGCAGATTTTGCATACATCTTGCCAGCAGATGAAGACCCCATGCCCTTCAATGGCAATCCGCACCCCCTCCCAGGCAATTTGCAGTTTGATAATCACAATTGGGTTATGCCAGAATTTCCTGAGCTAGGTTGGAATGATGTGCCACATCCTGTCAATGAGCAACAACACAATGATGTACATCTGGTCCAGGAAGCTGTGCAGCAAGAGGAACTTCAGGAGATTCAGTCTCAGGAGTCTATAGTTCTGCAACTTTCTGTTGATTCAGTTAAAAATGCTGACAATGTTGTAGAGGTAGCTGTCTTCCGGCCCCCAATGGGACCACAGCAACCTCCTCTTCTGATTGGGAAAGTTTTCACTGTCTATGGACCGGTTTTGCCACCTATGATGCAGTGGCAGCATACTTTTGAGAAGATGTTGCCGCTTATGTGGTCTTCGGACAGTCCCCATCTAGTTTTTAAGTCTGACATTGGTTCCATGCTCAGCAAGCAGTCCTTGGAGGTCCTCTGCAATGCCCCAACTTCCACTCTTAAGCTCCTGCCTGCACCTGCCTCCTCGATCACCTCTGCTCTGGATGTGCCAACTACTCCTGTTAAAATGCCATTTGCTCGGGCTCTCTGCTTCGAGGACCTTGATGAGCCAGTTTATGAAGTCTTTGAGTTCTCAGCTGTGCCTGAAGTACCTCTGAAGAGAGCAAGGAAACCTAAAGACCCAGGAGTTATTGTTGACACTGATGTTCGGTGCAGTGCATGTCCCAGCGCTCTCCGTGATGGCTACCGCAAAGTAACAAGTGTCACTTTGTCAAAGAAGCCTCACATTTCGAAGAAGCGCAAGACTAGCAGTTTCCAGTCTGAAGATAGTCCCTCTGTGCCCCCACCAACTGCTATTGCAGACCTTCAACGCATTGGCGCTCGTCTTTGCATTGCACCCGAGAAGATCTCTACGGATAAGCTTGTTGCTGATCTTGCCAAGTCCAACAGCAGTGTGGGTTCTGATGATTAGTTACTTCATGCAGGGTTCTGGTCTATGGCGTACCATAATCGCCATTTATATTTCTTTCTATGTTTGGAACTATGCGTAGCATGTTTGCTCTGTGGGTCAGTGTAGGTCACTGCGTGTCCTACCTTTTATGCTTTTACTTTTGGTTTGTAATGAATCAAACAAGGTTTAAGGAGTGGAAAGTTCTATGTTGGAATGTTCGGGGCCTCAATTCTGAAGCGCGTCAGCTTGCGGTTAGACATAAGATCGATGAAAGTGGTTGCTCTGTTATTTGTCTTCAGGAAACTAAATGTATGCATATGGATCAACGTTTCATTAGGAAGTTCTGCCCGAGGCATTTTGATAATTTTGTTTATGTTCCCTCGACTAGTGCGTCTGCTGGGATGGTGGTTATTAGGAATTCATCATTTTTCATAGGTTCTTTAATTGAGGCAAAATCCTATGGGATAATTGTGGAGTTCAAATCCAGGCATACTTCTGAAACATGGTATTTAGTTTCCGTTTATGGCCCATGTCAAGGCCCTGCCTGTGACAAATTTGTTCATTGGTTATATAACCTTGATATTCAGTTTGGTGTCAATTGGTTGCTTTTGGGTGACTTCAACTTCATGCGATCGCTTGAGAACCGCAATCTTCCGGGTGGCGATGTTAATGATATCTTCTCGTTTAATGAAATAATTGGTCATTTGCGTCTTGTTGAGCTGCCAATAAAGGGTCGTCAATATACTTGGTCGAACATGCAAACTTCGCCGCTTCTCGAACAGATTGATTGGTTCTTCACGTCGGTTGCTTGGACATCAGACCACCCCAACACGATGGTATTTCCTCTTGCACGCACTGCCTCTGACCATGTTCCATGTGTGGTCTCGATTGCCACATGTATCCCCAAGGCAAAGGTTTTCCGCTTTGAGAATTATTGGGTTGATTTGCCTGGTTTTGCAGATTGTGTTTCTAAGGTTTGGAGTAGGCCAGTGGAAAAATCGTCAATTGCCTTAACAATTTCGGCCAAGTTTAAGTCTCTCCGTTATGCTCTCAACAAATGGCATTTAAACCTGTCCACAGTCAAAGCTCTAATTGCTGATTGTAATAAAGTGATTATTTTTCTTGAGAATCTTGAGGAAATTAGGGCTTTGAGTTAGCCGGAGTTCAATTTTCATAGAATTGTTAAATTGCACCTTGAGGATATATTACATTGGCAATTTATCTACTATAAGGAGCATTGCACGATAAGAAACATCAAAGTTGGTGAGGAGAATTCGAAATTTTTTCATGCCATGGCTACGGAAAGATATCGCAGGAACACTATCTCCTCGATTAAGTCTGTGCAGGGTGATGTGGTCACGGATCACCAACAGCTGGCAGGGATATTCTGGGCTGATTTCAACCAACGAATGGGCCAATCAAAAGGGATTCAAATGGGATTTGACCTAGACACATTAATTCCCCGGATCGATGGTCTAGAGGAGTTGTCTTTACCGTTCACGGACTCTGAGGTGGATGCGGTCATTAAGAATATGCCTGCTGATCGTGCTCTAGGACCAGACGGGTTCACTGGCCTTTTCTTAAAGAAATGTTGGTCTATTTTAAAGGAGGACTTTATGAAGCTTGAGCAAGAATTCTATGAAGGGAAGTGCAATTAGGAGTGTCTTAACACATCTCTTATCACCCTCATTCCGAAGAAGCCGAGCCCTAAATATGTTGGTGATTTCCGACCCATATCATTGACTAATACATGTTTGAAGTTTTTAACCAAGCTTTTGGCAAATCGTCTTCAGGGTGTGATCTTGAAATGTATCCACAGCAACCAATATGGTTTTCTTCGGTGTAGATCCATTCAGTACTGTCTAGCCTGGTGTTTTGAGTACATCCACCAATGCAAAGCTTCCAAGAGGCCTATCATTCTTCTTAAGCTTGACTTCACCAAGGCTTTCGACACCATTGAGCATGAACTTATTCTTAGAATTCTGAAATGTAAGGGATTTGATGATCGTTGGACAAGTTGGGTTCAGAGCATTTTGTCCACATGCTCTTCTTTGGTTCTTTTGAATGGAGTGCCTAGTAATCATTTTGTCTGTCGTTCGGGTGTTCGTCAAGGAGATCCACTATCTCCTTTGCTCTTTGTGATTGCGGTGGAATTACTTCAGTCAGTCGTAAATGAAATGTGCTCAAGGAATATTCTCACCTTGCCAATCCCAACTGCCTCGAGGGACTATCTGATCGTTCAGTATGCGGACGATACCCTCATCGTTCTTCCAGCTATTGACAATCAGGTCATTGCTTTTAAAGACATGCTTGAAGTCTTTGCTAAATCAACCGGTCTGATGGTAAATTTTAGTAAGTCCTCTTTGATACCCATCAATATGAGTGATGACGAGGGAAAACGTGTTGCTTGCATGCTTGGGTGTGATGTTGGTTCCATGCCATTCACTTACCTGGGACTACCAATGGGTACCACACGACCAACAATTTATGATCTGTTGCCTTTGGTGGATCGTATCGAGCGACGATTATCTGCGTCTTCTTTCCTGTTGAACCAAGGAAGCCGGCTTCAGCTCTTGCAATCTGTTCTAAGTTCTATGCCAATATATTTCTTGTGCACTCTTTCACTACCGCAGGGAATCTTAAAGCAGATTGAGCGCATCATGCGGCAATGCTTGTGGAGAGGGAACTCGGATACGCCCCGGCAATCATTGGCGGCTTGGGACTTGGTATGTCGTCCTAAATCATTTGGAGGTCTGGGCGTTCTGGACTTGAGCATTCAAAATGATGGCTTGATCATCAAGCATCTTTTCTAGTTCTTTAATAAGAGGGACGTGCCATGGGTATCTCTTATTTGGGACACTTATTATGCTACCGCGCCTCCCCAAGTCACTCAAAGCTGCGGTTCTTTCTGGTGGAGGGATGTATTCAAGTTATATGATAAGTTTGCAAGTTGGCAGTTCCACATGTTCGAACGGGAGATACGGTGATCTTCTGGCTAGACCGTTGGCAACTTGGCAATAATACGGTTATCATGCAACATCAGTTTCCGAGGCTTCACTCTTTTGTGATTGATGACCCTTTCACAGTCAAGGATATGAGGGAGCTATCGGACCTAACGGACAATCTCCATCTGCCAATTTCTGTTGAGGCCTTTGAAGAATTTAATCAACTCCAGGCGTTACTTCCCTTGGTCAACCTCCACGATGGGGAAAAGGATGTCTGGAAATGGCCGTCCAAGTCTGGTGACTATCAGTCCAGGATTTATTACTTGTCATGCTTTTCGGACAAAGTTGTTGGTCCCATATTCCGGTGGATCTGGAAATGTTCTTGTACTCTGAAGTTTAAGGTTTTTGGTTGGGTCCTTTTATGGATCGCCTAAACACTAGACATGATGCAGCGGCAACATTGGATTATCCAGGATGACACTTGTGTTCTATGTCACTTGGCCTCTCATGTAGACAGAGCACATCTCTTCCTTGCTTGTAATTTTAGCCAGCGTGTCTGGAACTATTTGGGTATTTCATGGAATCCTCAACCTAACCAGACCACTTATGACATGGCTTATGATGCTAGGAAGGATTTTGGCCAACCTTTTTTCTCAGAAGTAGTCTTCACTGCCACTTGGAATATTTGGACACAAATAAATGGGAAGATTTTCAGAAATGAATCACCTTCATTCAGATCATGGAGGAGAATTTTTTTGCATGACATCTCTCTTTTAGCTCATAGAATCAAGTGTAAATATAGGAATAGATTAATCTCTTGGATAGCTACATTACCCTAATCACTTCTCTTGTAAGTTTTTTTTTCTCCTGCCTTCTCTCACCTTTGTAACTTGTAATACTTTGATATTGTGGTTCAATAAAGGACTGTGAGGCTGTTGCCTTGCAGTATATAGTCAAAAAAAACGAATTCAATTGGCTGGTGAGGAGGCATTCCCGAAGATCTTGTGGAAAGATGTCTTGGTATTCACAAACGACTGCAATCTGAGAGATGGCATTCAACTCTCCCTTCTCATTGAGAGAAAACAGTCGAATGGTTTCGTCACGAGTGGCGTAGATGATCACATACTCAGAACAGTGTGTCAATTGAATCTGCCTGGCAGCACAATCAAGCTGAGCCTTGTGCTTAGATTGCATCTGCCTGGCAGCACAATCAAGCTGAGCCTTGTGCTTAGATAGCCAGTCCATGCTGAGAATTAGATCAATATCCGACTCACCAAGAACAACTAGAGAAGATAGAAATTTATAGTTTCCCATCTTGATAGAAACATCCCGAACCATCAAGCTTGCGTTCATGCATTTACCCGGAGAGACAACTGATAACGGTCTAGGCAAAACTTGGCAAGCCAACTCATGCTTAGATGCAAATGGTCTTGAGATGAAACTAAGCGATGCACCAGTATCAAAAAGAACTTTTGCAGGAAAGTCATTAATAGGAAGATTACTCATGATCACTTCTGAAGAATCCTCTGCCTGAGCTGCGTTCATCATGTTCACCTTTGCAAACTTGGGATTATGCTTGACCACTGCATTGCTGGAAGATCTCACAGGAGGAGGAGGTGGAAGGCGCCTTTGGTTGAAGCAGTTGTTTGCATAGTGCCCTTTCTACTAACACTTGTTGCAAGTAACCTCTGTGTAGCGACGAGACCTCAAACGGTCTGATCTCTATGCTCCGGTGTCATCCCTGGATCATTAATGCTGACACCACACAGTACTCGGAGGATTTATAACAGAGTAGCAATCACACACTTATTACATCGAGTGTCTCAATAGAGAACTTATTACAATAAATATGGCTTAAGGCCATCTAATGACGATAACAGCGGAAGGCTTGGAAGATAAGTGAGTCCATCAACTCCAACGGCATCATTGAGTATAGGACCACGACCTAAAAACTCCTTAATCATCATCTGGAAAGTCTGCAACATTAACGTTGCAGCCCGAAATGGGTCAGCACATGGAATATGCTGGCAACGTAACACATAGAGAGTAATGAAATGAAACAACTATACTATATGCATATTTGGCTGGTGGAAAGCTCTATGGTTACAGTTTTGCGTAAAGCCAATTTTTCCCTACTACAAAGGAATAAAATTAATTTAACTATCATGGTAGTTGTTAAACATTGAGAATGGTTGACAGCATCCTCAATCCCAATTAAACATCATCATTATTAAAAACCCAACAAAATTAATTTAAAGTAACATGTTGAGATTCACATGATAATCCAGGTACTAGATACTCAAGATGTCCATAACCGGGGACACGGCTAACCATGATTAGTTTAATACACTCTGCAGAGGTTTGCGCCCTTTTCCCCACAAGACTCGATCGCCTCCGTTTGGTTTCTCGCACTACATGGTGTTTGAGAAATGGATGACCGAGACATAATCTTTCAGAAGCGCTAGCACCTTACGATCGGGTAGACCGTACCACCTACATCCCCTACATCTGCTAGTCTACCACTATAAGAGTTCGCACGACTTAGTCAACTATGCTAGAGCCCATAATAGCTTGTGGCTGCACACAGAAGTTTCTAGTATGAATAATCTCGTGATCCCTTTGAGCCTGGGTGGCAGTCCAAAAGAAAATAGGCAAATCCTGGATTACCTAGATGCCTCAATCCACCCAGATGTGTGTTTAAGTTGCCACCTTCGATAAACCATTAATTAACAAACTCACATCTGTCATGGATATCACTCACCCAATCCACGTCTACTAGCATAGCATGGCATAATAAGCAAACGTAGAAGTAACTCCCAAAGGTTTGAAAATAAAACAGGTGATAGATACTACCTCAACTACTTCCCATCCCACAATTTAATTAGATCGTAATCATGCAATGTGTGGGGATCTGATCTAATGCAATAAAACTAGGTAGTAGAAAAGGTATGATCGAAGTGTTACTTGCCTTGCTAATGATCCGTGAAACCTAGCGACTCGAAGTAACAGGCGGCACACTCCGGGTATTCTATCGCAGACAAACAAACAAGCATACAATAAGTACTAATCTAATGCATAGGTAAAACTCGAATAAGAGATCTAACCAGAAGTTTCAACTTAAGAACTCCGGTTTGCAAAAAGAATCAAATCGAACGAAGCAACGAAAGTCAAATGGCGAAGAAAACAACTTCGTTCTACTAATCTGGATCTAAGTCAAACTTTATAGTAGCAAAAACTTGTTTAAGTTGGTTAAACGGATAGAGGGTTTCGAGACGAACCTCCAGGCGCTTGAATCGCCTGATTCCGATAAACGAGCGAAAAGTTATACTAAAACGAAAATCGGATCACGAATCGCGATCAGAAAATAATCGCGGAAAATCCGAGAAAAAGAAAAACGACGAACGGATTAACGAACGAACGCTCGTTAACCGGATCTAAACAACGAATACATTCGTTAAAATGAACGAACGAGTGAACGCTCGCTAATTAGACTAAACCGAAAATAAAACTGATCTAATAAAAAAACGGAAACTAAAAAAACCGACGGAAAACCGAACGGAAAACCGAACGGTTTTTAAAGAAAAACCGGCGGCACGGGTATTGAGGCGAGGTGAACGTCGGGCGGCGGGTCAGCGGCGGCGGCGGCGGCGGCGGGGCGGCGCGGGCGGCTAGGGTTTCGGGGGCGGCGGCTGGGCCTCGGGCTGGCTCCCCCCCGGCTTATAAAGCCTTGGCGGGCCGTAGTCCCAGTTGGACACGGCCCGTAAGTCGATGCGCGTTTTTTTAAAAAAAATTAATGCGCAGAAGAAAAATAAAAAGAAATACTAAACGGACTCCAAAAATCCCGAAATAAATTTTCCCGGGCTTCTAAAACCAAGCCGCACAAAGTGAATATTTATTTGGGGCCTAAATGCAATTTTGAAAAACACACATTTTCCTAAATTCAAATAAAATAACGAAAAACTCCGAAATAAAAATCTTACTTGATTTTATTATTAAATCCTCAATATTTTTTTATTTTGGGAAAGTCATTTTATTCCCTCTCTCATATTTTTGTAATAGAAATAATTGATGTTAAAATAATAAAAATCAAATGATCCTATTCTCAAAATTTGAGAAAACTCAAATATGAATATAACGAAATCCACAACTCTCTCCGTGGGCCCTTGAGTTGCGTAGAATTTCTAGGATCAAAATCTAAAAGAAAATAAAATATGATATGCATTGATGATCTAATGTATAACATTCCAAATTGAAAATTTGGGATGTTACACTCTGAGAGCGTATGATGATAAGGAGCACTTGGCCTTGGAGTTTGAGATTGAGCTTTGTTCTGATAGCCTGGTTTGGGTGGGTGGGAAGATCCATTGTCACCTTTGCCCTTCTGCTGGTAGGCTGGCGAAACGGAGGAGGAGGCAACCAGAACTTCTATTGCTTAGCTGCCACTTGTGAGGAAGAAGAAGATTGAACTGCATCCCTGACTCTCTTCTTAGATGCCTCAAACTTGAGGTGAGCAGCTTCTTGCTTTAGTGCCATGTTATAGAATTGATCGAACTTAGTCTGCTCAACAAGCACGAGAGCTAACTGCAGATCCTCTCTGAGGCCACGTCTGAATTGATAGATCATACTATTTTCATTAGGAACGTCTTGTTTAGCGAAGCGAGCAAGTTTCTTTAACTGGATATTGTATTGATACACAAACATGCTGCCTTGCTTGAGATTGCGGAACTCCTCACGCTTGCTCTCAGCCATACTTGGTGGGATGTGATGAGCTTTGAAGTCTCGGCGGAAATCATCCTAGGTAACCACACGACATCCTCTGGAATCTCTGTATTGTTGATACGACTCAGCAGCTTGGTCCTTGAGTTGAAACGCAGCAAACTTGACAAAGTCCTTAGGTCTGACATTGCTACATTCAAAATGTTTGCAGATATCCATGAGCCATTCGTCGGCGTCTGTGGCCTCGGCACATTTGCTGAAAGACTTTGGTTGGTTTGCGAGGAACTGGTTGAGGGTAGCAAAGTGAGGCTGATTGTTGCCTTGGCCTTGAATTTCTTGGTTTCCTTGACCTTGGTTGTGCTCTTGCAAGAGTTGCATAAGCATCTGAGTGTTGGCGATGGTGGCTACCATGACAGCTTGCCATGCCTCCGGAGGTGGAGGTGGTTGCGGATTTTGACGTGTTGGAGGAGCCATCCTGAAGAGGGTGACATCCGTTAGAATCTTGATAGACAGATATTCAAGCTGAATCAGTGGATCGAAATTGCAACATAAAGTCTTCAAAATAAACTTTCGAAACAAGGATGAATAAATGAATTCCAAAGTAAATCCTCACACGTCCATAAGGGTGAGAAGCCACTTAGATAAAGGTAGATGAATAAAGCAACAAGGTACAGATATGAACAAATAAGTGGTAAGGATTACCCAACCACAAACCAAATATCTGCGGGATGAAATACTAGAGCTACTTGAACTCCCACCTATAAAACTCCCGAAACTTTCTGGTTATGCAATCAGGTGTTGGGGATACAGGGGAAGCATAATATCTCAACCAAACTAACAATCCTACATCCAGCTATATCCATCCTTCAACACATAACCAAGAAACCTTTGGAAATCTTGTACCTCAACCTCCGAAAAGCATCTGTTATACGAGTTATGGCAATACTCCCGAACTCCCGCCCCAGTACTGGGTGGCGTCGAGGTTATCTCACCAACAACTGCATAAAAGAGATTTTTGATGTCGGCGAACTCATGTATTCCAGAACTGCAATGAAAAAATTGTGGTGACAACACCTCGGAGCTCAGCTCCCCGGGACACTGCCACAACCCCTAAATGTCAGGTGGCACCAAGAACAATGTTATCATCATAAGAATATCGGAATGATTCCAAGATACCCGCGTGATCCTAATTTTTTTTCGTGAAATTTGAGGAGAGAAGAGTCAAAACATCTACGTCAGGAGGCCTCACCAGAGCGACGAAGGGAATGAGGAGTACAAAGAATCCTACTCTCTGATATATATATATATATATAATCCTAAGACTCAAAACATTTTGTTCTAGACTTAACAACGTCAGCGATTCGATCAAGCAGGGGGTCCTAAGTTGGGGATGGCTCTGATAACAACTTGTAACACCCACAATGCGGCTATATCTCCCACGTGTCGGGGAACAACTTAGAGGCATAACCGCATGGCAGGTTTGTCGCAAGAGGGGTAATCTTCACACAATCCCATGTACTGAATAAGAAAGGGATAAAGAGTTGGCTTAAAATCGCCACTTCACACAATACATAAATAATCCATACATCATCCAAGGTACAATCAAAGGTACGACTACAGAACCAAAATAAAGGAAGACAACCCCAAATGCTAGATCCCCGATCGTCCCAACTGGGCTCCACTACCGATCTTCCGGAAAAGAAACATAGTAACTGCCCGAATCCTCGTCGAACTCCCACTTGAGTTCGGTATCGTCACCTGCAATGGTATCCTCGGCACCTGCAACTGTTTGGAAGTATCCGTGAGTCACGAGGACTCAACAATCTCACACCCGCGAGATCAAGACTATTTAAGCATATGGGTAGGAAAAGGTAGTGAGGTGGATCTGCAGCAAGCACTAAGCATATATGGTAGCTATCATACGGAAAAGAGAGCGAGAAGAGAAGCAACACAACGGTCGAGAAACTACAAGTGATCAAGAAGTGATCCTAAAACTACTTACATTCAAGCATAACACAAGACCGTGTTCACTTCCCGGACTCCCCCGAAAAGAGACCATCACGGCTACACACGCGGTTGATTCATTTTAATTAAGTTAAGTGTCAAGTTCTCTACCACTAGATATTAACAAATTCCCATATGCCACATAACCGCGGGCACGGCTCTCGAAAGTTTATACCCTACAGGGGTGTCCGAACTTAGCCCATAACAAGCTCTCACGGTCAACGAAGGATATTCCTTCTCCTGTGAAGACCCGATCAGTCTGGGAATCCCGGTTACAAGACATTTCGACAACGGTAAAACAAGACAGGTCCCGATAGGAGCTGCACATATCTCGTTCTCAGGGCACACCAGATTGTCCAAACTCCCGGTAGGCCAACCCAGAGTTGCCCCTGGTGGCCACCGGTGGTTGACAGGTTGGACCAACACTCAGAAGCGCACTGGCCCGGGGGTTTAAAATAAAGATGACCCTTGAGTCCGCGGAACCCAAGGGAAAAAGTCTTAGGTGGCAAATGTTAAAACCAAGGTTGGGACTTGCTGCAGGGGTTTTATTCAAAGCAAACTGTCAAGGGGTTCCCATAACACCCAACCACGTAAGGAACGCAAAAATCATGGAACATAACATCGGTATGACGAAAACTAGGGCGACAAGAGTGGAACAAAACACCAGGCAATAGGCCGAGCCTTCCATCCTTTACCAAGTATATAGGTGCTTTAAAGTATATAAGATATAATAATGATATCCCAATAATATACATGTTCCAACATGGAACAAACTTCAACTTCACTTGCAACTAGCAACGCTATAAGATGGGCTGAGCAAAAGCGGTAACATAGCCAAACAACGGTTTGCTAGGAAGGTGGGTTAGAGGCTTGACATGGCAATATGGGAGGCATGATATAGTAAGTTGTAGGTAGCGCGACATAGCGATAGAACGAACAACTAGCAAGCAAAGACAGAAGTGATTTCGAGGGTATAGTCATCTTCCCTGCAAATTCTAAGAGTCGTTGAAAGCTTGATCCTCGTTAGCGTACTCAATAGGTTCCTCAGTCACGTACTTGTCTTCCGGGTCTACGCAAAGCAAGAACACAAGCAAAGGACCAACAATCAATCACGGTGCAATGCACAAGCAAGATGATGCAATACATGTCATGATACGTAAGATATGATATGCAATGCATATGCGTGCTCCGGAAGGGAAAGAATGAACAAGGCATCAACTTGGAAAACCAAGTATACCGTTGGAAAGATCAGATGATTTCGGTTAAAATCGATATAAAGATCACCGGAAACGGATGCACGGTTTGCAAATTGCAAGCAAAAGAAGGATGACGCAAAACTGCGACTAACAACACAAAGGCACTTAGAATGCAACGAGAAACTAAGCTACTACACTCAAACATATCAACAAGGCATATGGAAGTGATTTAAAAGAGATGCTTGACAAAACATGAACACTGAGCTATGGCTAAATTAAACTAGAATAGGTCCAAACAAGCATGGCAAAACTGCAAAAGATATCAGGTTCACAGACAGTGAAAATACTAACATGTCAAAAATAACATCAGGAAGCAATGTTTAGAGCAAGCAAACAACATCCTACAGGAACATATCATAGCAAACAAGGCATGGAAGGATTCTACTACTAGCATAGATCAAAAGTCCCTGAGTGATCATTAGGCAGAAAGGCACAGAAGATATGATGGCATCCATGTAAACATAGCAAGTTTTATTAACTGTTTCAGACTTAGCAGAAAAACAGAGCATGTCATAAACAAATTCATGATAGCAACTTTGCAATCTCATGCCACTCACCACAAAGCATTCCATGACAATATAAGCATACAACTAGCAAGATGACATGTTCATGAAGCTAACCATGGCAAGAGGAAGTTCATAGGTTGCATGGATCACTAGCAACAACCATGGCAATATTGATTAACATGTTAACATTCTGCCAGGAACATTTTATAGCAAAAGTAGAGCAACAAAATGACATGCTAGAGCACTCCATAATTGCAAACAGGGGCATGGATGGATATATCATAACTACATGTTCAAAACATCCTTACTGAAGTATCTCAAAATAAGCATGGATCTCACTGTAGCATCAAGTTTACATGGCATCCAAATAACAGCAGGAAAAAGACAGCAAAATCCGAAGTCCCTGAAAACGGCAACATTATGGAGCCTACTTTGCATGCTTGTTTTTGTCACCCCATAGATCACAAAAATACAAGACTTGCACCTCTGTAAAGATGGCATGCTATAGTTCAAGACACATGTTAGATCGCATGCATATATGATGCACACATCAAATGCAACAAAAATGACAAAACCTCATGATCTGATAAGTACCTGCAGTTAACATTTTATAGCATTTTGCATCAATCAGAATGGCATCATAATGTCCAGTAACATGCATGGAAATGTTTCTAACATGAAGAGCTCAGCGAGACGAACAATTCAACATAGCATATGCTCGATTTGGAGCTACGGTCACTGAGATATAGCATGATGAAGATGGCATAAAAATAATGCAGAAAAAGGACTCACGAATTTGACCTCGTAGAAAAAGTTAACGTGGGACGGAGATGTCCGGGACGGAGAGATCCGGGTATGGGGACGGTGTTTTGTTGCTGGGACTGGTGGATCTCATCCACTCCGGCCGGATCCGGCTCCGGCGAACTCCGGCGACGAGGATGGGGAGGCGGCGGCGAGGTGGAATGCCGGCGTCGGGGAGAAGGTCGGGCGCAGCGTCGGCGGCTAGATCCGGGTGCGGGGTCACGGTGGAGGCGAGGCGGCAGGGCCGTCGAGGCGGGCGGCGGTACGGCCGGGCGATGCGGCAAGGCGGCGGCCGGCGCGCAAGGGGCGGTGTAGCGCGGAGGCGGCGGCAGTTGGCGAGCTGGCGAGGGAGACGGGTGGCGCAAGAGGTGAGGCGGCCGGGGCGGGCCGGCCTTGGTCCCCGGCGGGTGTGGTGGTGGGGTGGAGATAGAGGAGGCGCGGGGGACACATGGCGGCGGTGGATTGGTTGGAGGGCGGCGGCGGACACGTCCGGCGGCGGGAGGAGGAAGAAGCTAGGGTTAGACCGTTAATTTCGGAGGGATGCACATATTTATAGGTAGGTGGAGGTGGGAGTGTCCAAATGAGGTGCGGTTTTCGCCCACACGATCGTCATCCAACGGTGGAGGACATGGAGATAGACTAGATGGGTTATTGGGCTGTTTTTGAGGGGAGTTGGGCTGCAACACACAAGAGGCTTTTGCGGTTACCCAGTTAACCGTTGGAGCATCAAATGAACTCCAAATGGAACGTTTAACACCCGCTCACGAAAAGAGAAAAGAGGCGTGCGGCGGTGCATGTGGGAGTGTCGGATTGACAGACAATGGGGAAAAAGCTTGTATGCATGAGACGAACACGAATGCAAATGCGATGCACATGATGACATGATATGAAATGCATGACATGAACAAAATGCAAAACGAAGACAAAACCCAACTACGAAGGGAAATCTCATAACTGAAAGCCGAAAATGGCAAGAGTCAGAGTTACAAATATGGCATGTTACATCCAGGGTGTTACACCAGCACTCTTCGGAACGGTAGACGACGGACCACAAGGAGATGGCAGCCATTGCTGCCAACTGGCTGGCCGGCAGGAAGCCAGAGGACGACGATGTCCTAATGGAGAACATGGTAGTCGATGATGCAGCGCCAACCCCCTCCTCCGTTGCATCCTCGCCGGTGCATTGAACCATGACCATCGGCGAGGCCCGTGCCCACTACATTGACACGGTGAGGCAGAAGCATCAGGATCAGTTCTGGGAGGTGCAGGCGCCACCTACAACCACCATCTCCTCCAGGAGCACCTGCAGGCGGAGGAGAAGATCGACGCGGAGCGGGCGGAGCAGGAGGCGCTGCTCGACTCATACAGCTCTACCCACGAGAGCCGCCTCGGGCGCTGGCGGTACCGCGTGAGGGTGGCAGAGGTTGCGGCCGCCTACAAAGAGGGTGATGAAGCAGGAAGGCGCTGTTTGGCAAGACCGAGGACGAGGTGGAGGACAATGCCGGCTCCACCGAGTGCCCGCCCCACCGGCGTCGATGAGGCCTTGCTCCACTGAGGCCCCGCCGCGCCAACTACGAGGTAGAGGACACCGCCGGCTCCCCCGATGCCCCGCCCGCCGGCACTGAGGCAGAGGATTTTGCTAGCTTCGGCGAGGCCCAGCTCTGCCGAGGCCCCGTCACGCCAACAACGATGCAGAGGACATCACCAGCAACACCGAGGCCCAGCCCTGCCAGCACCAAGGAAGAGGACTTCGCTGGCTTCGACGATGCCATACTATGTCGAGGCCCCGCCCTGCCAAAAACGAGGCAGAGGACATCGTTGGCTCAGCCGAGGCCCCGCCCTACTGGCAATGAGGGGGAGGATTTCCCTTGGTTAGCCGAGGCACCGCCCCGCCGGGAACGAGACAGAGGACATCGCCGGCTCCGTCGAAGCCCCACCCCGCTGCCAACGAGGCCGCGCCACACAGAAAACAAGGAAGTGTAGAACACGGTAGGTCGCTGGTACTTGGGTCCAAGTAAGGCCACCGCTGCTACCCTCCGGTTGAAGCCAAGCTAGGCGGGTTGACCATTGACGGTCGATTAGCTTCTTGGCGGCGACGTGGAGTCGGAGAGCTGTGTTTGAGAATGACGCTGCTTCAGTTACCTAACATCAGGTGCAGTTGGGTCACTGAAATGTGGGCCCAACAAGCATCTGGGCCACATGTAAGTTATGCAACTACACCGGCAGTTAAGTCACTGAAGCCTAGTCCGCTGGAGAAGAAGTTTCTATTCGGCTCAGCCGGACATGGGTGGGTAGCTTCAGTAAATTAGTTATACCTCCAGCGCACCCCTTTTTATTTGAAGAATGTATGGAATGTAAGGAAATCCGGAATGTTTATTTGAAATCTGACCGTGTATGAATGAATTTAGTTCGATTAGTTCGAATTCTTGTATCACTGGCATTGGATGAACATGCAAAACGATGCGTACTAGCATTATTCCCAGGGTGACCACCTCATTTGCAACAGTTTCACATGTACTTCCTCCGGTCCTTTTTAGTCTGCATATAAGTTTTGTATGAAGTCAAAGTATCCCTACTTTTACCAATCTTATAAAAAAGTATGAACATTCATGATGTCAAATCAACTGACTTGAAAGAAACCTAATATGCGAATTAAAAAGGAACAGAGGGTGTACAAAGAGTTTGAGCAGCTTTTTAGCATTCATTTACATTGCAATCAAACACACAGGCCTAGCAATTCATAGAGAACATTCAAAACAATCGATGATTATGCATCTCAGCGATTCACATGTCAGACAATATTTACTTCACAACTAAAGAATAAATAAAAATTGATCGATGCTACTGACAACAAAGGGCTGCTCATATGAAAATATCAAACGCATGTCTTCTTGCCTCAGTGAGCAAAATTTGACAAGGTTGTCCCACTCCAAAATGTCAAATGCATGTTGTTTTGCGTACATCAATGATCAAACATTGACAAGGTTTTCCCTTTCCAAAATATCAAATGCCTACGATTTTGCAATGGGCAGGGTTTTCCATCAGTTCGGACATTGATATGGCACCTCGTGCTATAAAAACCAGTTGTTCTTTTTGTGTAGTTCAACCAAATTCGCGCGTAGCTTGTATGATTTCGCCTTTATATGTTGCAATTCCTTGAACATATTGGCACCTCCTTTCTTGTGGTGGAAATGAATGATTCGATGTATTCATGAACATTTCATGCAGTTCCCACTGAAATCAAGTTGAGCACCCCTGTTTGAACAAATACAAAAAAAGTGATTAGTAGAAAGCAAACTGTACTATGAATTGACAGTTTAAACAAGCAACCTACATGATCCATGCAAAGCACACATTAAAAAAATGGAACTCACCGGAAGGAATCCTAACACAACATTGTATGGCCATCACAGCAACAAAGATGGAGATCCGTGAGTCCTTCTGAACTGAAGTTAGTTTGTTCTTGTGGTCAACAATGTAACCATCCTTCAACTTCTCCCTTTCTAAGAAGAGAGGCCTAGATTCTTTATCCTAGCACTTCACGTACTCCATATTCTTCTTCAGAGGATGATGATCCTATTGTGCAAAGACAATAGGACAACGAAATGCTAGCATCCCTATTTGCTTGAAAAAAAGGAAAGGGAATATTTAAAACATCACAGATGAAGCACTTCTCAAGGACAATACCACTTTCTCATGACAGTATCTAAACAGTAGCACAACACCAATAGAGATGACAAATCTGTGAGTGAGTACCAAGCTTTGTTAGGAGGCTTATTGTTTAGAGCATACAAATCAAGCACATCTCCGGAACCATCTGTTGTTATCCACTGTAGTTGCCATGCTTACTATATACTCCTTGATTAGTTTAATATTTGCAACATCTTCTTATTCAGTTCCACTAAAATATATGTTATCTTCAAAGAAGATCCATGTTTTCACAAGTAGAGATAATTACATATTACATTAAGGCCCTTCCCAGTGCTCCACCATGGACAGGTGCAAAGTATGCCACATAAGCGAAAAAAATGACATGGCACAACATTTAAGGAGAGGAGAGAGTAATTTGGCGACCCCAGGAAGAACCAATGCCAAGTGCAAGAACCTAGGCAAACCACTTAAATGAAACAATTTAACCAATGCATGAAAGACTTTAGGTGCTAACTAATTAAATAAAGTGTGCTTAGCAACAACAAGTTAAGCACCTATGCATTGGGGTGTTGAGTTGCTAAGATATTTAATGCACTTAGCACCTCATCTAAGCACCTTTGCATTGGAAGATGTCTAAGAGTAGCATCAAATTAGTGGCAAAACAATTGCTCATTCTAGACATAGCAATAAATTAAGATGCAAAACTATATCATTACTTGTGTCATTACAGTTCCAGTGCTTCATTACAACACCGGGAGTTGATTTTTTTTTTCTTCCGCTTGTTCTTCCCCTTCATCACTTCGTTAAATAACAGAAAAGCTTCGCCTTCAATGTAAGATTTGGCATGTCAACTAGGGAGCACAAGTGTAGCACCAAACAACGACATTAATTTTCTGATGAAAGTGGCAAAATACAGACCAACAGTTGTGAAATATCCTTATCTTACCTCAATGGGATATTATGGTGCACATACAGATTGGAAGTCTTGTCTCCATTTGTGTAGTTCACTAAAATCAAGCAACATTACTGTATAAGTAGCACAACATATGAAAGCACACTGCACAATCATGTGAAATAAGGCTAGTACTTGCCTCTCATGACGCGAAATTTAAACAACTCACAAGAAGAAGATTTGAAACAAATTTGCCAACACAGATAGGAAGTCATATCTCCTCTTGTGCAGTTCCACTAAGATCAAGCAATCAAGCAACATTGTCGGTGTGACATTTTGGTTGAACTGCAAAAAACAATCTTAAAACGAAAGTGTTTTGTGCAGTGCAACAAAAGGTGACAATAGCAATGAGGTGCAATGGAAACAACTAATGGTCAATAACGGTGGATGACACAGAAGCCAACAAAAAGAAGCATCTAGCGTATCTAAATGGGAAAGAAAGCAAGTCAGTAGCATTTCTCAAATGGTGGCATTGATTCATATTAACAGAGAGATTATATTAACAATAAAATTCGTTAAACATGTAATTTGCTTTTAACTATGGCATTGCTTCAATTTTCTAGCGGCATTATTAGAGGGTGTTTTTTTACATGGACTTATTGGTGCAGGGACTAAAAAAGTCCCTTTTAGTCCCATCTAAACCAAACAAGAGGGACTTTTAGGGACTAAAAGTGGGCATTTGGGACTAAAGAAAGAACACCCCGAGGGGGACTAAAAGATTAGTTCGTTAGAGATGTGCATACTGCGTTTGTCATTATTTTCCCTTTTCGACCAACGTAGGTGCTGGATAGCTAGTCTGTACTAGTTCCCCTTCCTTTCCTCTTTGAACCACGTCCTAGATTAATGCTATACAACTTTCCCAACAACTTTCCCCCCATCCTTTCCTCTTTGAACCACGTCCTAGATTCATGCTATAGAACTTTCCTCACTACTTTCCTGTTTGATAAAACACCAAGATTCAAGTGCAGAAGCAGAAAAATCCCACAAGTAGCTAGAATAATGCATGTGGAATAAGTAAATTATACCTTAAGGTTCTCGGGGTGTGGCTAAGTGGGCGGCTGAAGGCCGATCTGCCCACACTATGGATGGCAGCAAGGAAGAAGGGGTCGAAGGACCTCCCGTGCCGCCGCTAGGTGAAAGAGAACCACTGCGCTGGTAGTGGATTCCCTCCCTCACCGACGACGACAGCGTTAAGCCTCCTTCCCTTCCCGGGGGATGGATCCTGCCGGCTCTTTGACCAGTAGTGAGGGGAGAGAGAGAGAGAGAGGCTAACGAAGTCTGGTTTAGATCTGGAGAGGGTGAGAGAGTGTGAAGAGAGCAACTACAAGCGCTGAGGCTCCAGCGTGTATATATATAGTGGAGAGAGTGTGTGAAGAGTGCAAACCCTAGAAAACAAGCGCCGAGGCTGCAGCGTATATAGATGGAGTGGTTTTCTTTTTCTCTCCATAAAAATCGTTTTAAATTGTGCACGAAATGGAACTATTTATTTAATGTAGTGAACAAAAATACTAGGGGCAATGCTAATACATGAAGAAAATTTAACGCTCGAAGGAGTCAACTCGTAATTAACGTTGCACGCGTGCCGGTCGCGCTTACTAACATTCACTTGTGGTACATGACCCTCCGAAGTGAACAACAACTGAAGCACACACGGTCAAAATATCAGAAAGGTGGGCTACACAATCCTCAAATTTCAAATATTTTGGGCACTTGTATTCGGCCTAAGTCAGTGTGCCACCATATGTACTAAGGGTTACAGCGGGTGCTAAGAAACTAGGGCATACTGAGAGTAATTGCCATGGTGCTTATTTGTAGGTCACTTGCAAATATTTTTCCTTCATTTCAGAAAAATAAACGAGAAATTCAATTTTAATTATTTAGTTTGTACACTTTGCTCTGTTCCAATAATTTTGGGCACTTGTATTCAACCTAAGTCAGTGTGCCACCGTATCTTGTACTACTCCCTCCATCTAGGTGTAAGTCATGTTAGAAGGTGCAGCGGGACCAAAGTGCAAGCAGATTGGAGGAGAAGGAGAAACTTGACCGGACCTTACTCCAATCAAAAACCTAATTTCTATCTGTAAATGCAACAATTAATCACAACAATTAAGAGATGCCGTTTTAGCTACAATGCAGGGCCACGTATTAACTCGCATGCAAGACGACTTTGATTTCTTGACTGATCAACGCGTAGTTGCGTCCTATGCATTAGGTTTCCAAGGGAGCTAACAAGGCAGAGTAAGTAACAAAGCTTGCTAGCAACGAGGCTAGGAGGGGATTGAGATTAGAAGTTAATGGATGACGCCTAAACATTTTAGGAATATCTGATTTTCATAAGATGACTTAACACCTAGACGGAGGGAGTACTACTCCTCAGTCCAGGTTTGACGGAATATTCGTCACCTCTTCTCTTCTTTTACGTACTCCATTTGTATCTCACTTCCTGTGGCTTCACACTCGCACCATATTCCTATTCTATGAACTTGTGTGTGCGTGTGCGCCCGCGTGTGTGTGTAAGAGAGAGCGACACATCGACCTACACCTATAGAAGGATGGTGTGTAGTGTATGATTAGGTGCGAGAGTCGGTGCATCCTCTCATTTCCGGGCGTCCGGTCAGGACAGCTGCCACACCCGCTCCTGACCAGTCTGGCATACCCAAAGCCCCTCCATTGTCTGCAGGCGCTTCTGACCCGAAATGGTCAAAGACGCTCCAAAGAATTGGCGTCGCATTCATGCCTAGGCAGAGCGAACACGACCTCTCACTGGTGCCTGTGTTGAAGGGAGAAGCGTATTCGAGAGTGATGGTTGCTTCATCCGTCCAATATACTGCTAGGTCTATGTGATTTGATGGCTCATTGGTCATTATTACTGAGGTGGTACGACCGCTGGATGTCCCACGCTTCAGTGAAAGGAGGTACTAGATTACAATTTTCTCCATTCTTATAGCGGAGGAGTGCGAAAGCAGTGAAAACACGCAGGCTTAGTGATTACATGGCCCACCTCAAACTATCACCATATTTTCTGGACACCGTGCGACACCTAACTCTTTACATACTAGTATAGTACGTACTGTAATTTCTCAGCGAGATAAATTGGTACAATGCTATGAAGCTTCCAGCTTCTGTTTCATGTATCATGCGTCCAAGGTTGCCCCGTAGCATCATTTCATCAAATACAAAGGAGACTAACATGCATGCTATTCCATCTCAATGATTGATAGATCATAGCCAATATGTACTTCCTCTGTTCCAAAATAAGTGTCTCAACTTTATGCAAACTTCAGTACAAAGTTGTACTACTACTAAAGTTGACACTTATTTTGGAACAGAGATAGCTAAACAAAAAAACGATCCATGCAGTCCCTAGCCCTTGAACCCTAAACCTTAAGCAGGCTTTAATTTGTTGGCGACGTTGAATCTTCCGAAGAAATGTAGTTTGCAATCCTTTGACCATCGGATCATTTTGTGTAGTTTCACTAAAATCGAGATGAGCATCCCTGTGGCAAAGAAATTGAACAAGCATGATTAGAATAAGATTAATGGAACTAGTTGATGAGATATAAACTCATCACAAATATAGTAAAAGCCAGTAGAGGTATGTGCGGGGCAAATAAGTAGAGAAATATCCACATGGAGCGATGTGGGCAGCTGGGGCAGTGGTGCAAGCCGGATGTAAGGAAGTTGTACCTGAGGGATGTCGAGACATAGGTCAACCTAGAGGAGGGTGGCGGGAGGTGGCAACTACCCACGTCACGACAGTGAGCAAGGGACGAAGGCAACCTCACCGGCTTTGTGAGAGAGAATGGTGAGGACCCCTGATCGGGACGTGCCGATAGTGGGTTTTAACCGTCGGTGACGGTGACCGCATCTACACAAAGCATCCACCCCTTCCCCCAGCGGACGTCATCCTCCCGGATGTTAGAGATGTGGCCAGAGTTGTTTTTGTGTGAGAGAGTGTGAAGAGAGCAACCCCAGCAAGCAACCACGTAGGCTCATCCTGGCTATGTATATAGTGGAGCGATTTCCTTTTCTCTCTATACGAACCTATTTATATTGTGTACGTGCCACTGAAGAAAAAAAACTTTATTTATAAATGATGCGGCACCGTTCATGCGTGGTTCCCGACCCTCCATTATTTATAAGTGAGTAACTACTACTAGATGCATCAAATTATCACGTGGGCTGCATCATCTTACATAAATGAGCTCCACCATGTCACGTGTGTAGTTGGGGAAGACGCAAAGAGTGCTACTAGTACTATGTGTGTGGGTGCGTGCACCTCTTCTCTTCGAACATGGTTATCAAAAGTATAGCCCACTACTGTACCACGCGGTTATTATATATGGGCAAAGAGTATAGGCAGTAATAATGACTAATAAGCCATCAAATCACAAGGCCCACCTTTCTCTATGTTTGACCAAGGAAGCATCCATCATTTCACTCCTCATTGAATATCCATCCGCTGCTACCTCCATAAATAAATAAAAGTCCGCTTCTACCTCTGTATCATGGTGAATAATATAGCCATGTCAATCACGACGTAGAAATATCATTCACTCATACAATAGGGCTGGATCTAAGGCTGGTGATTTTTTTTACTTTGTCTCTTTCTCTTTTTGTCTCATTTACTCATTTTACAGAGGAGCATGTGTAGAGGATGGCTATTCCTTTCGATGGGACTTCTTCATGGGGTTTAAGACTAAGCAGCTCCGAATTATGCCCGCTGCCCGCCACTCTGAATCGTGCCATCTATGATAGGGACTAATCCCATTGCAACAATGAGGTCCACTAGGTCTAGCACATCCTGTAAGAAGAGACTGTCACGCAAAACATACATCTTGTTGCCTTCTTCCTCATACAGTATGTACCACTAGTACTTACTACTCCTGATTTGGTGTGTATTGGAAGTGTGGGTGTACAAGTACAAGGAGTGCCTTCCCCCAGCAAGGTACAAGGAGAAGGCAGCTACGTGTTCAAGTGTGCGTAGAGTTCAATTTGGTTCGTATCCCTATAAAGGTTGCCATGGACCTCCTTTTATACATCAAGGGGTTACCAAAGTGGTAAAATAGTCATTATCTAGTGATTAGATAGCGAACAGTGCTATCATACCTAACTCTGCCAATTAGGACAAAATGCATTAAATGAATAGTAATGTGTTGCGAGGAGGAGGAGCCCTGGCAAGGCTGTTGCACCGCTTGCCTAGCTATGTCCTATTAACTTGACTCGCCATTTGGAAGGGTATCGATAAGTGTAAAAATCCTTCCAGCGAGTTGACACGTGCCCGACAAGCTTCACGTAAAAATGCATGCAGGCTTGACACCTCACTGATCAATGACTAGCTGCTCGGTGATGTGGAGCACTGGCAGCTGGCGGGAGCATGCACTAGAAACAAGACATATCCGTGACATTTTGGGCCAAATGAATTTTTTTTCTGTCATGCTTATGACACTTCTATGATGATAATTGTGACAAAACCCGGTATCATCATAGATGTGGTGGGCTCCTACTTATATAAAAAAATCATGACCAAAATTGGGCTTTTCATCCTGAACGGGCCGAAGACGTAGCTGCATGACATTCTTTGGGCCGTCTATGATGGAGAAAATCATGGTAGAAGCGAGGGAGAGGAAATATTGTGGAGTTCCCATTTACGGTGGGTGGTCGGGGCTGAGTGATGCACTGTGCTTTGCGTGTTTCTCTCATGTGCGCGTGTGTGTGCGAGGCGTTGGATAACTGAGCCCGGAGCGATCGCACGTTACTGAACCCGAGCGTTCGATCCCTTGGTTGTTAACTGAACCCAAGCGATTCACTCGCTGCTAACTAAACCCGAGCAATTCCTTCACTTCTGCTGCTAACTGAACCCTAGCAATCGATCACTACTACTGCTTACTGAAGCCGATCAAGCACCCCTGCGAGACGTAGCCAGCCGGTGTTGGGTTGCCTCTTGATGAACAGTGACCGTTGCTACCGTGCGCATGGTACGTAGAACGAGCCGAGACGTGGTGAGTCGAGCCGGTTGGTTGGCTGTGGATGAACAGTTCCCGGTGGGGGTTGGATGAACAGGACCTCGTTGTAGTAGGCCATTGCTGCTGGATGAACATGACCCCGATCGAGCCGGTTAGGGATGGATGAACAGGACCCCGTGGAGGGCTGGATGAATAGCAGCCGGTGGAGGTTGCATGAACAATTGTCGTGTATGAGCAGTAGCTTGTGGAGGCTGGAGGAGGTCGACGGTGGATGAACAGTAGCCCGTGGAGGATTGAGCGAGGCGGTAGACGATGGATGAACAAGACCCCATTTCGACCGTAGGCGCTATAACACAAGTTTGTTTCCTCTATTTTGACCATATGCACTCGAACACAAGTCCGTTTCCCCTGTTTTGCGGTATGTCAGACCCCCCCGATGAACAAGATCCCGTTTTGACCATGGCCAGTCGAACAAAAGGCTGTTTCCTTTGTTCTGCGGTATGCCAAACCCTGTTTCGGCTGTTCCGTCCAAGCCGGTTGGCTCCTGTTGAACAGGACGCATTCTGACCCAGTCGGTTGCCTCCCGATGAACAGGACGTTGTTTCTCCGTTTTGACGCAGCCGGTTCGTTGTCCAATGAACAGGACGCAGTTGCTGCTGTCCGCTGCCTCTCCATGTACACAAGCCCTAGCCGTCCGTATATATGCACGAGTAGCGCTCGAGACCCTGCCCGTATGTACGTACATGGCTGTATTTTTTTCCATGTGGCTTTACGTACATGTGCAGGACTTAGACAGGACTGGGTGAACTGCTATGTCGGGTGCTCTACAACGACATGTGCCGCTACTTACTCGGTCACGTTTCATACTTGCAGAGAGACTGATTGACCAGTATGTACGTACAGGTTTGCGACCAGACAGACAACGCTACATACGCTTTGACCGGGTGGGTCCCTACCGTCAGGGAGGTTAAGGACACACTTCCTTGCATGCGAAGATATAGCTAGTCGGTCCCAGCTATCAGGGGGAGGAATCATTTTTATTTTGCGAGTAATAAGGAGGCACTTCCTTATGTTCGAAGATGTAGCTAGTGGGTCCAGCTGTCAGCCTCGCCGCCTAAAGTCCTCTTCCGATGGTTGTCCTTTGTTGACCACGCTGACCACGCCATGCCGAGAGCACCAAGGTGGTGGATGACTGCAAGGCCTAGGAAGGGAACGACGTGGAGCCGGGGAAGACGCGGAAGTGGATGCCCACTCGAAGGTGAGTACATGGGTTCACTACTTCGGCTACGATGTGAGGCTGCCATTGCTGGAGAACAACAGGAGGTGTGGGTGAGTATATAGGGATGGCATGGCCAGCGGTGGCAGCACAGCCGGACACGGGAGGTAGGAGCAGGGGGCACGGCTGGAGCTAGTTCGTGCGGCTGGAGCAAGAAGACTAGAGGTTGAAAAAGCACGACGGCCGTTGGATGGACATCGTACAGTCACTCCACCTAGAATCATTTATATTGACTAAGTTGACAAAGCCCTTGTTACGCATCAACTTAGTAGGCCCACACG
Organism: Triticum urartu; assembly: GCF_003073215.2. NCBI lineage: Eukaryota > Viridiplantae > Streptophyta > Magnoliopsida > Poales > Poaceae > Triticum > Triticum urartu. The sequence goes on from NC_053027.1 coordinate 315,083,619, forward strand.
CCAGCCTCCGAAACGGTGCGCCCCAGATGTCTAGGGGAGGAATCATTTTTTGGGTGGCTGAAGCAAGAATATGCGAGATTGAAGAAGCAGCACGCATCCGTTGGATGGACATCCAACGGCCACTGTTGCTAGCACTGTGTGTTGACTATTAGTTGACAAAGACTTGCATATGCATCAACTTAGTTTTTTGAGGGGACGCGTCAACTTAGTAGGCCCACAAGTGTGTGGCAGAGAACAAATAGCCCATTTGCGATTTGTAAGAATGTACGACCCATTTTTGAATTCTAATGGAATTTACTATAGCCCATTTACAGTTTGTTAAAAGTACAACCCATTTTCTAGCTAGGACAATGGTTAATAATTTCAACCAACCGCTCAAAACAGAATTCAGTAAAATTTCCCACATTTTGATTGGATCCAAAATATTTTTATCCCGAAATTTCTAGTCAGATTAAATATAATTTCAAAATAAATTTGTATTACGTAAAAATCCAACGAAATATTGCGCACACAACAATTAATGAAATTAAAATTTTCAAAATCCAAAAATAATATTTTTTAGAACTAATTACGTGTTTGGTGCATTTTTTATAGTTACTGCCCAGTTTTTATAATTACATCCCATTTATTATTTCTTAAAGCCCATTTCCTTGTTAAGCCTAATGCATCCCTCCTAGGAAAGATTTGCAACCCAGCGGGGCGGAGAATAACAAGTTTACCTTGCCTGGGTATTCCTCAAAAAAAAGTATAGCTGGGCTAGCCATTTTCAGCTTGAAAAAAATTAATATCTAGGCTGGATATCTGGCTTGGGCTAGACGGGCCATAGCCCGCCCAGTTAATACCCTGCTCTCCTCTGAACAACAACAAAAACATCGCTCAAGAAAAACTCCTTGTGCTCACACCTCAAAAACATAAATACTGTTCGATTTGCTTGGTCCCAGCTGTCGGCCGCTCCTTGTGCAATTCTCTCGTTTATTGACTACATAGGATGACAATGGTGTGGGACCATGATGTCAAGAAACCAGGAAGAAGCAAAAAAATTATAGTTGTATATAATAAGGAGGCACTTGCGCATGTGCGGCTATGGTCCTGGTGGGTCCCCACTATCATCCTCTCCAAGTAAAGTCATCTCCAAATTTCTCATGTCCATTGACCATGTTGACAACATGAGACGGCGGCCCCACGGCGAGCGCAATAACTCGAAGGACGACGGAGAGGGCCTCGCGGGCTCTACGGATGGTCTGATACAGTGCCCGCTGCTCATTCAGGAAGCAAGGATCATAGAGCCACATGTCTGCGACGACATTGTTCTTCGCTTGTTCACAGCTTCTCATTGAGGAGACAGAGGTTGCAGCACAGGTCCTCCTACGCTGGTAGCTCTTCCGCCATTAGGGCGTCGAAGTGCAGCCGCACCTACTCTATGGTGAACACGACATGAACCGGCTTGGAAAGTGGTGCCGGCTCCTGGTCGGAAGCTACGTCCATTGTCTGTTTGTCGTCGCTCAGCTCGACGAGCTCGCTGGCAAGACAGCATGTCCAGCTGCTGGACTGACCCGCTGCCAAGCACGAGTCTGACCACCCTGGCCCACCCAGACCGTCTCCCTCGCTCGCGCATGCTTTCCGCCCGGAACGGTCAGCGTGGCCCGTGCCGCTTCCTGGTGCAGTCGATTGCTCCGCGTTCAAGGGACACAAGTGCCATCCGTCCATCCATGGCAGAGGACATAAATACCATTGCTATATCCACAACCCTGCTGCTATACATACAGGACCAATTACTAGAGCTCACGCACGCCAATTGAATTACCAGGTACTTCTGTTTCTTGGTAACGATTCCAATGTTCATGAGAATATGATGCTGCCTAAATTGATAGGTTTGTTTTGCTTACAAATGAAGGTCCTAGCTTGGACAAGACAGATGAACCTTGGAGAAAGTTCAAGCATGGTGAGGATGGCATGCGCAAGGGGAACAAGAACGGAGTTACATCTGATGATTCCGGGACTTTTAAGCCACCATAATGAGTGCATGAAGCCTTGGACGAAATATACAAGATGCCACTTCATAAGTTTCGTCCAGAGGCTATTCTAGGTGCTGCTTCTCATTATTTTTGGGCCAGCCCCATGTAATTTCAAAATACTTGATTATTGGCTGTTTTTTGAGTCTGTATGTGTGGGGGAAACAAGAGTTAGGGTTTGTTTCGGACCCCTCTTCCAAGGGCCACGAAATTGCCCCCTCTCTCCTCCACATATACAACCCTTAGGGCATCGTTTAGACTTTGGGTTTTGTTTAGATTAAAGTTTGCCAGAGCTGCAACTTCACGTACTTCGTTTAAGGTGGAGCTGTAGCAAGCACTAAGCATATATGGTGGCTATCATACGCAAAAGAGAGCGAGAAGATAAGCAGTGCAATGGTCGAGAAGCTAGAAGTGATCAAGAAGTGATCCTGAAACTACTTACGTTCAAGCATAACACAAGACCGTGTTCACTTCCCGGACTCCATCAAAAAGAAACCATCACGGCTACACACGCGGTTGATTCATTTTAATTAAGTTAAGTGTCAAGTTCTCTACAACCAGATATTAACAAATTCAAATCTGCCACATAACCGCGGGCATGGCTCTTGAATGTTTATACCCTGCAGGGGTGTCCAAATTAGCTCATCACAAGCTCTCACGGTCAACGAAGGATATTCCTTCTCCCGAGAAGACCCGGTTAGTCTCGGAATCCCGAGAAGACTCGGGGTGCGTCCCGGGGCGGGCTGGCCTCGAGCCCCTACGGGCCTGGCGGCGGGGAGGAGAGAGAGGAGGCGCGGGGGACACGTGGTGGCGGTGGACTGGTTCGAGAGCGGCGGCAGACACGTCTGATGGCGGCGTGGACACGTCCGGCGGTGGGAGGAGGAAGAAGCTAGGTTTAGACCATGAATTTCGGAGGGATGCACATATTTATAGGTAGGTGGAGGTTGGAGTGTCCAAATGAGGTTCGGTTTTCGCCCACACGATCGCGATTCGACGACGGAGGACATGGAGATGGACTAGATGGGTTATTGGTCTGTTTTGGAGGGGTGTTAGGCTGCAACACACAAGGGGCTTTTGTGATTACCCGGTTAACCGTTGGAGCATCAAACGTCCTCCAAATGGAACGAAATTTGACAGGCGGTCTACTGGTGATGTACCAAGGCCACTTGACAAATATCGACCCATTGCGAGAACGTTTAACACCCGTTCACGAAAAGAGACAAGAGGGGTGCGCCGGTGCATGTGCGAGTGTCGGATTGCGAAACGGACAACGGGGAAAAAGCTCGGATGCATGAGACGAACACGAATGCAAATGCGATGCACATGATGACATGATATAAAATGCATGACATGAACAATATGTAAACCGAAGACAAAACCCAACCACGAAAAATCTCATAACTTAAAGCCGAAAATGGCAAGAGTCAGAGTTACAAATATGGCCAGTTACATCCGGGGTGTTACAACACTCCACCACTACAAAAGGATCTCGTCCCAAGATCTAGGACTGAAAGAACTCCGGATATTCAGAACTGAGCTGCTGTGATAGATTGTTTGATTGGAAGGAAATGAGCCACTTTAGTAAGATTGTCGATGACAATGAAGATAGCATTATTTCCATGCTTGGACTTGGGAAATCCAGTCACGAAGTCCATTTCAATATGTTCAAACTTCCATTGTAGAATAGCAAGAGGTTAGAGGAGACCATCTGCTCATTGGTGTTCTGCTTTCACCCTTCTGCAGACATCACATTCATTCACAAATTGAGCAATTTCTCGCTTCATTCGAGTCCACCAATATGACTGCTTAAGGTCATGGTACATCTTCGTATTTCCAGGATGAATGGATAGAAGGGAATTGTGCGCTTCGTTCATAATGACTTTCCTTAGATCACCTTTAGGAACCACAATACGGTCCTCAAAGAATGGAGTGTCTTTGTCATCAATGCGATAGCACTTGTATTTGGGTTGGCTCTTGGCAATCCCATATTTCACCTTCTTTACCATGGAATCCAGGAGTTGTGCCTCATGAATTTGATCTTCCAAAGTAGGAGAGACTTGGAGGTTGGCAAGAAAGCCTTGAGGAACAACTTGGAGGTTCAGTTTGCGGAAAGCTTCCCAAAGGTCCGGTTGGAAGGGCTTAAGAATTAAGCTGTTGTAGTAAGCCTTCCTGCTCAAAGCATCTGCAATGACATTGGCCTTGCCTGGAGTATATTCAATACTTGGATAGTAATCTTGAATCATTTTGACCCATCGAGTCTGCCTGAGGTTGAGCTTCGGTTGAGTGCAGATGTACTTGAGGCTCTTATGATCTGTGAAGATGTCCACTTTCCTTCCCAACAAGAGACGTCTCCATGTTAATAATGCATGGACAACTGCCGCCAACTCAAGATCGTGAGCGGGGTAGTTCCTTTCATTGGGCTTCAACTGGCGAGAGGTATAAGGCACAACTTTCTTCTCTTGCATTAACACAACACCGAGACCTTGTAAGGAGGCATCACAGAAAACTTCAAATGGCTTGGATTCATTAGGAGGAGTCAAGACAAGAGTTGTGAGCAGCTTCTCTTTGAGGGTGTTGAAAGCAATGTCACATTCAGGTGTCCAGACATACTTGACATGCTTCTGGAGGAGGTTGGAAAGAGTCTTTGCAATCTTATAGAAATTCTTAACGAATCTTCGACAACAGCTTGCATGCCCAAGAAAAATGCGGAGCTGCTTAACATTCTGCGGAGGTTCCCAATTCACAATTGCAGACACCTTCTCGGGATTAACGGCGATGCCCTTGGCGGAGATGATATGACCAAGGTAAAGAACCTCATCAAGCCGGAGCTCACACTTGGAAAACTTCGCATTGAATTGATGCTCTCTGAGTTTGTCGAGCACCAATCTCAAATGCTTGGCATGATCCTCCTTATTATTGGAAAAGACAAAGATATCATCGAGATAGACCAGAACGAAATCATTTGTGTACGGGGTGAAGATGAAGTTCATCATGCGAGAGAACGTTGGAGGAGCATTGACAAGGCCGAAAGACATGACAGTATATTCATAAGAACCATAGCTTGTTCTAAATGATGTCTTGGGGATATCTTGTTCATGAATGCGAATTTGATGATAACCCATACGGAGGTCATGCTTGGAGAATACTTTGGCACCCTAAAGTTGCTCGAATAGCTCATTGATGTTGGGAAGTGGATACTTGTTCTTAATTGTCTTCTTGTTCAATGGACGGTAGTCGATGCTGAGTCGTTCCGTTCCATCCTTCTTCTTGACAAAAAGAACACCACAACCCCATGGAGATGAACTCGGTCTGATCAGACCCATACGCTCTTGTTCATCGAGTTGTTTCTTCAACTCCTTCAACTCCTATGGTACAAGCTTATAAGGATGCTTGCAAATAGGTTCTATGCCATGCACAAGATCGATAACGAATTCAACTGGCCGGTGAGGAGGCATTCCTAGAAGATCTTTTGGAAAGACGTCTTGGTATTCACAAAGGACTGCAATCTGAGAGATGGCATACAACTCGCCCTTCTCATTGAGAGAAAACAGTCGAATGGTTTCGTCACGAGCGGCATAGATGATCACAATCAAGAGTGTGTCAATTGAATCTGCCAGGCAGCACAATCAAGATGAGCCTTGTGCTCAGATAGCCAGTCCATGCTGAGAATTATATCAATATCCGAGTCACCAAGAACAACTGGAGAAGACAGAAATTTGTAGTTTCCCATCTTGATAGAAACATTCCGAACCATGGAGCTTGCGTTCATGCATTTACCCGGAGAGACGACTAGTAACGGTCTAGGCATAACTTGGAAAGCCAACTCATTATTAGATGCAGATGGTCTTGAGATGAAACTAAGCGATGCACTAGTATCAAAAAGAACTTTTGCAGGAAAGTCATTAACAAGAAGATTACCCATGATCACTTCTGAAGAATCCTCTGCCTGAGCTGCGTTCATCATGCTCACCTTTGCAAACTTGGGATTATGCTTGACCACTACATTGCTGGAAGATCTCACAGGAGGAGGAGGCGGAAGGCGCATTTGGTTGAAGCACTTGTTTTCATAGTGCCCTTTCTGCTGACACTTGTTGCAAGTAATCTCTGAGAGCGGACGATGATAAGAAGCACTTGACCTTGGAGTTTGAGACTGAGCATTGTTCTGATAGCCTGGTTTGGGTGGGTGGGAAGATCCATTGCCACCTTTGCTCTTATGCTGGTAGGGATGGCGAAACGGAGGAGGAGACAACCAGAACTTCTGTTGCTTAGCTGCCACTTGTGAGGAAGAAGAAGATTGAACTGCGTCCCTGACTCTCTTCTTAGATGCCTCACACTTGAGGTGAGCAGCTTCTTGCATTAGTGCCATGTTATAGAATTGATCGAACTTAGTCGGCTCAAGAAGCACGAGAGCTAACTGCAGATCCTCTCTGAGGCCACCTCTGAATTGATAGATCATACTCTTTTCATCAGGAACGTCTTGTTTAGCGAAGCGAGCAAGTTTCTAAAACTAGATATTGTATTGATACACAGACATGCTGCCTAACTTGAGATTGCGGAACTCCTCACGCTTTCTCTCAGCCACACTTAGTGGGATGTGATGAGCTTTGAAGTCTCAGCGGAAATAATCCCAGGTAATCACACGACCTCCTCTGGAATCTCTATATTGTTGATACCACTTAGCAGCTTGGTCCATGAGTTGAAACGCAACAAACTTGACAAAGTCCTCAGGTCTGACATTACTACATTCAAAGTCTTTGCAGATGTCCATGAGCCATTCGTCGGCGTCTGTGGCCTCGGCACATTTGCTGAAAGACTTCAGCTGGTTTGCGAGGAACTGGTTGAGGGTAGCAAAGTGAGGATGATTGTTGCCTTGGCCTTGATTTGCTTGGTTTCCTTGACCTTGGTTGTGCTCTTGCAAGAGTTGCATAAGCATCTGAGTGTTGGCGTTGGTGGCTGCCATGACAGCTTGCCATGCCTCCGGAGGTGGAGGTGGTGGCGGATTTTGATGCGTTGGAGGAGCCATCCTGAAGAGGGTGACATCCGTTAGAATCTTGATAAACAGATATTCAAGCTGAATCAATGGATCGAAATTGCAACATAAAGTCTTCACAATAAACTTTCGAAACAAGGATGAATGAATGAATTCCAAAGTAAATCCTCACACGTCCATAAGGGTGAGAAGCCACTTAGATAAAGGTAGAGGAATAAAGCAACAAGGTACGGATATGAACAAATAAGTGGTAAGGATTACCCAACCACAAACCAAATATTTGTGGGAAGAAATACAAGAGCTACTTGAATTCCCACCTATAAAACTCTCGAAACTTTTTGGTTATGCAATCAGGTGTTGGGGATACAAGGGAAGCATAATATCTCACCCAAACTAACAATTCCTACATCCAGCTATATCCATCCTTCAACACATAACCAAGAAACCTTCAGAAATCATGTACCTCAACCTTTGATAAGCATCCATTATACGAGTTATGGCAATACTCCCGAAATCCCACCCAAGTACTGGGTGGCGTCGAGGTTATCTCACCAACAACTGCATAGAAGAGATTTTAGATGTCGGCGACCTCATGTATTCCAGAACTGTAACGACAAAATTGTGATGACAACAATTCGGCGCTCAACTCCCCGGGACACTGCCACAACCCCTAAACGTCAGGTGGCACCAAGAACAATGTTATCGTCACAAGACTATCAGAATGATTCCAAGATACCCGCATGATCCTAAATTTTTTTTCGTGAAATTTGAGGAGAGAAGAGTCAAAACTTCTACGTCAGGAGGACTCACCAGAGCAACAAAGGGACTGAGGAGTACAAATAATCCTACTCTCTAATATATATATATATATAATCCTAAGACTCAAAGCATTTTGTTCTAGACTTAACAACGTCAGCGATACGATCAAGCAGGGGGTCCTAAGTCAGGGATGGCTCTGATAACAACTTGTAACACCCGCAATGCGGCTATATCTCCCACGTGTCGGGGAATGACTTAGAGGCATAGCCGCATGGTAGGTTTGTCGCAAGAGGGGTAATCTTCACATAATCCCATGCACTGAATAAGAAAGGGATAAAAAGTTGGCTTACAATCGCCACTTCACACAATACATAAATAATCCATACATCATCCAAGGTACAATCAAAGGTCTGACTACGGAACCAAAATAAAGGAAGACAACCCCAAATGCGTGAATCCTCGTCGAACTCCCACTTGAGTTCGGTATCGTCACCTGCAGTGGTATCCTCGGCACCTGCAACTGTTTGGAAGTATCCGTGAGTCACGAGGACTCAGAAATCTCACACTCACGAGATCAAGACTATTTAAGCATATGGGTAGGAAAAGGTAGTGAGGTGGAGCTGTAGCAAGCACTAAGCATATATGGTAGCTATCATACGCAAAAGAGAGCAAGAAGAGAAGCAGCGCAACGGTCGAGAAGCTACAAGTGATCAAGAAGTGATCCTGAAACTACTTACATTCAAGCATAACACAAGACGTGTTCACTTCTTGGACTCCGTCGAAAACAGACCATCATGGCTACACACGTGGTTGATTCATTTTAATTAAGTTAAGTGTCAAGTTCTCTACAACCGGATATTAACAAATTCCCATATGCCACATAACCACGGGCACAGCTCTTGAAAGTTTATACCCTGCAGGGGTGTCCCAACTTAGCCCATAACAAGCTCTCACGGTCAACGAAGGATATTCCTTCTCCCGTGAAGACCCTGTCAGTCTCGGAATCCTGGTTACAAGACATTTCAACAACAGTAAAACAAGACAGTTCCCGATAGTAGCTGCACATATCTCGTTCTCAGGGCACACCGGATTGTCCAAACTTCCGGTAGGCCAACCCAGAGTTGCCCTGGTGGCCACCGGCGGTTGACAGGTTGGACCAACACTCAGAGGAGCACTGGCCCGGGCATTTAAAATAAAGATGACCCTTGAGTCCGCGGAACCCAAGGGAAAAAGGCTTAGGTGGCAAATGTTAAAACCAAGGTTGGGCCTTGCTGGAGGAGTTTTATTCAAAGCGAACTGTCTAGGGGTTCCCATAACACCCAACCACGTAAGGAACGCAAAAATCAAGGAACATAACACCGGTATGACGGAAACTAGGGCGACAAGAGTGGAACAAAACACCAGGCAACAGGCCGAGCCTTCCATCCTTTACCAAGTATATAGGTTCTTCAAAGTAAATAAGATATAATAATGATATCCCAACAATATCCATGTTCCAACATGGAACAAACTTCAACTTCACCTGCAACTAGCAACGCTATAACAGGGGCTGAGCAAAAGCGGTAACACGGCCAAACAACGGTTTGCTAGGAAGGTGGGTTAAAGGCTTGACATGGCAATATGGGAGGCATGATATACTAAGTTCTAGGTAGCACGACATAGCGATAGAATGAACAACTAGCAAGCAAAGATAGAAGTGATTTCAAGGGTATAGTCATCTTCCCTGCAAATTCTCAAAGTCGTCGAAAGCTTGATCCTCGTTAGCGTACTCAACAGGTTCCTCGGCCACGTACTTGTCTCCCGGCTCTATGCAAAGCAAGAAGACAAGCAAAGGACCAAAAATCAATCATGGTGCAATGCACAAGCAACATGATGCGAGATATGATATGCAATGCATATGCGTGCTCCAGAAGGGAAAGAATGAACAAGGCAACAACTTGGCAAACCAAGTATGCTGCTGGAAAGATGAGATGATTTCGGCTGAAATTGATATAAAGTTCACCGGAAACGGATGCACGGTTTGCAAATGGCAAGCAAAACAAGGATGATGCAAAACTGCGATTAACAGCATGGTGGCACTTAGAATACAACAAGAAGCTAAGCTACTGCATTCCAACATATCAACAAGGCATATGGAAGTGATTTACAAAAGATGCTTGACAAAACATGAACACTGAGATATGGCTAAATCACACTAGAATAGGTCCAAACAAGCATGGCAAACGTGTAAAAGATATCAGGTTCACAGACTGTGAAAATACCAACATGTCAAAAACAACATCAGGAAGCAATGTTTAGAGCAAGCAAACAACATCCTACAGCAACATATCATAGCAACCAAGGCATGGAAGGATTCTACTACTAGCATAGATCAAAAGTCCCTTACTGATCATGCGGCAGAAAGGCACAGAAGATATGATGGCATCCATGTAAACATAGCAAGTTTTATTAATAGTTTCAGACTTAGCAGAAAAATAGAGCATGTCATAAACAGATTCATGATAGCAACTTTGCGAGATCATGCCACTCACCACAATGCATTCCATGACAATATAAGCATACAAATAGCAAGACGACATGTTCATGAAGCTATACATGGCAAGAGCAAGTTCATAGGTTGCATGGATCACTAGCAACAACCATGGCAATATTGATTAACATGTTAACATTCTGCCAGGAACATTTTATAGCAAAAGTAGAGCAACAAAATGACATGCTAGAGCACTCGATAATTGCAAACAGGGGCATGTATGGATAGAGCATAACTGCATGTTCAAAACATCCTTACTGAAGTATCTCAAAATAAGCATGGATCTCACTTTAGCATCAAGTTTACATGGCATCCCTAAAAATGGCAACATTGTGGAGCCTACTTTGCATGCTTGTTTTAGTCACCCCATAGATCACAAAAATACAAGACATGCACCTCTATAAAGATGGCATGCTGTAGTTCAAGACACATGTAGACCACATGGTCATATGATGCACACATCAAATGCAACAAAAATGACAAAACCTCATGATCTGATAAGTAAAAGCAGTTAACATTTTATAGCACTCTTGCATCAATCAGAATGACATCATAATGTCGAGTAACATGCATGGAAATGCTTCTAACATGAAGAACTCAGCGAGACGAACAATTCAACATATCATATGCATGATTTGGAGCTACGGTCACCGACATATAGCATGATGAAGATGGATTAAAAATAATGCAGAAAAAGGACTGACGAATTTGACCTCGCAGAAAAAGTCAACGCGGGACAGAGAGAGCCGGGGACGGGGCCGGTGTTTTGTTGCTGGGACTGGTGGATCTCATCCACTCCGGCCATATCCGGCTCCGGCAAACTCCGGCGATGATGACAGGGAGGCGACGGCGAGGTGGAATTCCTGCGACGGGGAGGAGGTCGGGTGCAGCGACGGCGGCTAGATCCGGGCGCGGGGTCGCGGTGGTGGTGAGGTGTCGCGGCCGGCGAGGCGGGCGGCGGCACAGCCGGGTGATGCGGCAAGGCGGCGGCCGGTGCACAAGGGGCGGCGGAGCACGGAGGCGGCAGTGGTTTGCGATGGCGGCGAGCCGGCGAGGGAGACGGGCGGCACGAGGGGTGAGGCGGCCCGGGTGCTGCCCGGGGCGGGCCGGCTTCAGGCCCCAGCGGTCGTGGCGGCGGGGAGGAGAGAGAGGAGGCGCGGGGGACATGTGGCGGCGGTGGATTGGTTGGAGGGCGGCGGCGGACACGTCCGGCGGCGGGAGGAGGAAGAAGCTAGGGTTAGACCGTGAATTTCAGAGGGATGCACATATTTATAGGTAGGTGGAGGTGGGAGTGTCCAAATGAGGTGCGGTTTTCGCCCACACGATCGTCATCCGACGACGGAGGACATGGAGATGGACTAGATGGGTTATTGGGATGTTTTGGAGGGGTGTTGGGCTGCAACACACAAGAGACTTTTGCGGTTACCTGGTGAACCGTTGGAGCATCAAACGCCCTCCAAATGGAACGAAATTGGACATGCGGTCTACCGGTGATGTACCAAGGCCACTTGACAAATCTCGGCCCATTCCGAGAACGTTTAACACCCGCTCACGAAGAGAGAAAAGAGGGGTGCGCCGGTGCATGTGCGAGTGTCGGATTGCGAAACGGACAACGGGGAAAAAGCTCGGATGCATGAGACGAACACGAATGCAAATGCGATGCACATGATGACATGATATGAAATGCATGACATGAAAAAAATGCAAAACAAAGACAAAACCCTACCACGAAGGGAAATCTCATAACTGAAAGCCGAAAATGGCAAGAGTCGGAGTTACAAATATGGCATGTTACATCCGGGGTGTTACACCAGCACTCTTCGGGACAGCAGAGGACAGACCACAACGAGAGGGCAGCCATTGCTGCCAACTGGCTGGCCGGCAGGCAGCCAGAGGACGACAACGTCCCAATGGAGAACATGGTAGTCGATGATGCAGCGCCAAGCCCCTCCTCCGCGCCATCCTCGCCGGTGCATTGCACCATGACCATCGGCGAGGCCCGTGCCCACTACATGGACACAGTGAGGCAAAAGCATCAGGATCAGTTTCGGGAGGTGCAGGCCGACACCGCCTACAACAACCATCTCCTCGAGGAGCACCTGCAGGCGGAGGAGCAGATCGACACGGAGCAGGAGGCGCTGCTCGACTCATACCGCTCTGCCCACGAGAGCCGCCTCGGGCGCTGGCGGTACCGCATGAGGGTGGCGGAGGTTGCGGCCGCCTACAAAGAGGGTGATGAAGTAGGCGAGGCGCTGTTTGGCAAGACCGAGGACGAGGCGGAGGACAATGCCGGCTCCACCAAGTCCCCGCCCCACCGGCGTCGATGAGGCCCTACTCCACTAAGGCCCCGCCGCGCAAACAACGAGGCAGAGGACACTGCCGGCTCCGCCAATGCCCCGCCCCGCCGTCACTAAGGCAGAGGATTTCGCTAGCTTCAGCGAGGCCCAGCTCTGCCGAGGCCCCGTCGCGCCAACAATGAGGCAGAGGACATCGCCGGCAACACCGAGGCCCTACCCTGCCAGCACCAAGGCAGAGGACTTCGCTGGCTTCGGCGATGCCATACTACGCCGAGGCCCCGCCCTGCCAAAAACGATTCAGAGGACATCGTTGGCTCAGTCGAGGCCCCGCCCTGCCGGCAATGAGGAGGAGGATTTCCCCCGCTTAGCCGAGGCACTGCCTCACCGGGAACGAGACAGAGGACATCACCGGCTCCGTCGAAGCCCCGCCCCGCTGCCAACGAGGCCGCGCAACACAGAAAACAAGGAGGTGTAGAACATGGTAAGTCGCTGCTACTCGGGTCCAAGTAAGGCCACCGCTGCTACCCACCGGTTGAAGCCAAGCTAGGCGGGTCGACCATTGACGGTCGATTAGCTTCTTGGCAACGACGTGGAGTCTGAGATCTGTGTTGGAGATGGACGCTGCTTCAGTTACCTAACATCAGGTGCAGTTGGGTCACTGAAACATGGCCCCAACAAGCATCTGGGCCACATGTTAGTTATGCAACTACACCTACAGTTAAGTCACTGAAGCCCAGTCCGCTGGAGAAGAAGTTTCTGTTCGGCTCAGCCGGACATGGTTGGGTAGCTTTAGTTAATTAGTTATACCTCCAGCGCACCCCTTTTTAGTTGAAGAATGTATGGAATGTAATGAAATCCGACATGTTTATATGAAATCCGACCGTGTATGAATGAATTTAGTTCGATTAGTTCGAATTCTTGTATCACTGGCATTGGATGAACATGCAAAACAATGCATACTAGCGTTATTCCCAGGGTGACCACCTCGTTTGCAACAGTTTCACATGTACTTCCTCCGGTCCTTTTTAGTCTGCATATAAGTTTTGTATGAAGACAAAGTATCCCTACTTTTACCAATCTTATAAAAAAGTATGAACATTCATGATGTCAAATCAACTGACTTGAAAGAAACCTAATATGCGAATTAAAAAGGAACAGAGGGAGTACAAAGAGTTTGAGCAGCTTTTTAGCATTCATTTACATTGCAATCAAACACACAGGCCTAGCAATTCATAGAGAACATTCAAAACAATCGATGATTATGCATCTCAGCGATTCACATGTCAGAAAATATTTACTTCACAACTAAAGAATAAATAAAAATTGATCGATGCTACTGACAACAAAGGGCTGCTCATATGAAAATATCAAACGCATGTCTTCTTGCCTCAGTGAGCAAAATTTGACAAGGTTGTCCCACTCCAAAATGTCAAATGCATGTTGTTTTGCGTACATCAATGATCAAACATTGACAAGGTTTTCCCTTTCCAAAATATCAAATGCCTATGATTTTGCAATGGGCAGGGTTTTCCATCAGTTCGGACATTGATATGGCACCTCGTGCTATAAAAACCAGCTGTTCTTTTTGTGTAGTTCAACCAAATTCGCGCGTAGCTTGTATGATTTCGCCTTTATATGTTGCAATTCCTTGAACATATCGGCACCTCCTTTCTTGTGGTGGAAATGAATGATTCGATGTATTCATGAACATTTCATGCAGTTCCCACTGAAATCAAGTTGAGCACCCCTGTTTGAACAAATACAAAAAAAGTGATTAGTAGAGAGCAAACTGTACTATGAATTGACAGTTTAAACAAGCAACCTACATGATCCATGCAAAGCACACACTTAAAAAAATGGAACTCACTGGAAAGAATCCTAACACAACATTTATTGACCATCACAGCAACAAAGATGGAGATCCGTGAGTCCTTCTGAGCTGAAGTTAGTTTGTTCTTGTGGTCAATAATGTAACCATCCTTCAACTGCTCCCTTTCTAAGAAGAGAGGCACGGCTTCTTTATCATGGCATAATCGGAACTAGGCACTTCACGTACTCCATATTCTTCTTCAGAGGATGATGATCCTATTGTGCAAAGACAGGAGGACAACTAAATGCTAGCATCCCTATTTGCTTGAAAAAAAGGAAAGGGAATATTTAAAACATCATAGATGAAGCACTTCTCAAGGACAATACCACTTTCTCATGACAGTATCTAAACAGTAGCACAACACCAATAGAGATGACAAAGTTCAATCATATGGATGAAATCTGTGGGCGAGTACCAACCTTTGTTAGGAGACTTATTGTGTAGAGCATACAGATCAAGCACTTCTCCGGAACCATCTGTTGTTATCCACTGTAGTTGCCATGCTTACTATATACTCCTCGATTAGTTTAATGTTTGCAACATCTTCTTGTGTGCAGTTCCGCTAAAATATATGTTATCTTCAAAGAAGATCCATGTTTTCACAAGTAGAGATTATTCCATATTACATTAAGGCCCTTCCTAGTGCTCCACCATGGACAGGTGCTAAGTATGCCACATAAGCGAAATAATGACATGGCACAACATTTAAGGAGGGGAGAGAGTAATTTGGCGACCCCAGGAAGAACCAATGCCAGGCGCAAGAACCTAGGCAAACCACTTAAATGAAACAATTTAACGAATGCATGAAAGACTTTAGGTTCTAACTAATTAAATAAAGTGTGCTTAGCAACAACAAGTTAAGCACCTATGCATTGGGGTGTTGAGTTGCTAAGATATTTAATGCACTTAGCACCTCATCTAAGCACCTTTGCATTCGAAGATGTCTAAGAGTGGCATCAAATTAGTGGCAAAACAATTGCTAGTTCTAGACATAGAAATAAATTAAGATGCAAAACTATATCATTACTTGTGTCATTACAGTTCCAGTGCTTCATTACAGCACCGGGAGTTGATTTTTGTTTTCTTCCGCTTGTTCTTCCCCTTCATCACTTCGTTAAATAACAGAAAAGCTTCGCCTTCAATGTATGATTTGGCATGTCAACTAGGGAGCACAAGTATAGCACCAAACAACGACATTAATTTTCTGATGGAAGTGGCAAAATAAAGGCCAACAGTTGTGAAATATCCTTATCTTACCTCAATGGGATATTATGGTGCACATACAGATTGGAAGTCTTGTCTCTATTTGTGTAGTTCACTAAAATCAAGCAACATTACTGTATAAGTAGCACAACATATAAAATCACACTGCACAGTCATGTGAAAGAAGGCTAGAACTTGCCAATCATGACGCGGAATTTAAACAACTCACAAGAAGAAGATCTGAAACAAATTTGCCAACACGGATAGGAAGTCATATCTCCTCTTGTGCAGTTCCACTAAGATCAAGAAATCAAGCAACGTTGTCGGTGTGACATTTTGGTTGAACTACAAAAAAGACTCTTAAAACAAAAGTGCTTTATGCAGTGCAAAAAAATGTCACAATAGCAACGAGGTGAAGTAGATAACCCTGTTTACACAGAGGTGCAATGGAAACAACTAATGGTCAATAACGGTGGATGACACAGAAGCCAACAAAAAGAAGCATCTAGCTTATCTAAATGGGAAAGAAAGCAAGACAGTAGCATTTCTCAAACGGTGGCATTGATTCATATTAACAGAGAGATTATATTAACAATAAATTTCGTTAAACATGTAATTTGCTTTTAACTATGGCATTGCTTCAATTTTCCAGTGGCATTATTAGAGGGTGTTTGTTTACATGGACTTATTGGTGCAGGGAATAAAAGAGTACCTTTTAGTCCCATCTAAACCCAACAAGAGGGACTTTTAGGGACTAAAAGTGGGCATTTGGGACTAAAGAAAGAACACCCTGGGGGGAGTCTTTTGGGGACTTTTTCCAACAGCTGCCCCTGCCCCGCATCGCACCTTATCTCTATTAGTTCATTACTAGGGGTAACATAGTCTTTTAGCATGTCATTTAATAATCTCTAGTCCATGTTTAGTCCCTGGAACCAAGCAGGTAGGGACTAGGGACTTTTTAGTTGGGACTAAAAAAGGTCCTAGAACTTTTTAAACAAACAGGGCCTTAGATTAACAACAGCTAAATAGTTGCATGGGACAGTGGATGCACCAGTACCATGTGCATCTACCGATGTATAAAGGGGTGATGCACAGTCTATTGCAACAAAGAACAAACAACCAAGGAGCATATTTGTGTTGGTCCTAGTTTTTGTTATCTTTAGACACGTTTCCCTATGTGAGGGCAGAAAATCTAGTCCCGCTCAAACTCTACAGCCTTGTCCCCCGAAACAAAAAGATTAGTTCGTTACAGATGTGCGTACTGCATTTGTCATTATGTTACCTTTTCGACCAATGTAGGTGCTGGATAGCCAGTCTGTACTAGTTCCCCCTTCCTTTCCTCTTTGAACCACGTCCTAGATTAATGCTATACAACTTTCCCCACAACTTTCCCCCCTTCCTTTCCTCTTTGAACCACATCCTAGATTCATGCTATACAACTTTTCCACTACTTTCCTATTTGATCCAACACCTAGATTCAAGTGCAGAAGCAGAAAAATCCCACATGCAGCTAGAACAATGCATTTGGAATAAGTAAATTATACCTTAAGGTTCTCGGGGTGTGGCTCGGTGGGCGGCCAAAGGCCGATCTGCCCACACTATGGATGGCAGCAAGGAAGAAGGGGTCGGAGGCCCTCCCGTGCCGCCGCTGGGTGAAAGAGAATAGCTGCGCCGGTAGTGGATTCCCTCCCTTGCCGACGGCGACGGCGTTAAGCCTCCTTGCATTCCCGGCGGATGGATCCTGCCGGCTCTTTGACTAGAAGTGAGGGGAGAGAGAGAGAGGAGAGGTTAACGAAGTCTTGTTTAGATCTAGAGAGGATAGAGAGTGTGAAGAGAGCAACTACAAGCGTTGAGGCTCCAGGGTGTATATATATAGTGGAGAGTGTGTGTGAAGAGTGCAAACCCTAGAAAACAAGTGCCAAGGCTGCAGCGTATATAGATGGAGTGGTTTTCTTTTTCTCTCCATAAAAATCGTTTTAAATTGTGCACGAAACGGAACTATTTATTTAATGTAGTGAACAAAAATACTAGGGGCAATGCTAATACATGAAGAAAATTTAACACTCGAAGGAGTCAACTCGCAACTAACGTTGCACGCCTCCCGGTCGGTCTTACTAACATTCACTGGTGGTACACGACCCTCCAAAGTGAGCAACAACTAAACCACACACGGTCAAAATATCAGAAAGGTTGGTTGCACAATCCTCCAATTTTAAATATTTTGGGCACTTGTATTCGGCCTAAGTCAGTGTGCCACCAAATGTACTAAGGGTTACAGTGGGTGCTAAGAAACTAGGGCATACTGAGAGTAATTGCCATGGCATTTATTTGTAGGGTCACTTGCAAATTTTGAAACTCTATTCTCCTCTTATTTAGTGGATGAGGCAAATATTTTGCCTCCGTTTTAGAAAAATAAATGAGAAATTCAATTTTAATTATTTAGTTTGTACACTTTGCTCTCTTCCAATAATTTTGGGCACTTGTATTCGACCTAAGTCAGTGTGCCACCATATCTCGTACTACTCCCTCCGTCTAGGTGTAAGTCACGTTAGAAGGTGCAGTGGGACCAAGGTGCAAGCAGATTGGAGCAGAAGGAGAAACTTGACCGGTCCTTAGTCCAATCAAAGCCCTAATTTCTATCTGTAAACGCAACAATTAATCACAACAATTAAGAGATGCCGTTTTAGCTACCATGCAGGGCCACGTATTAACTCGCATGCAAGCCGACTTTGATTTCTTAACTGATCAACGCGTAGTTGCGCTCTATGCATTAGGTTTCCAAGGGAGCTAACAAGGCAGAGTAAGTAACAATGCTCGCTAGCAACGAGGTTAGGAGGGGATTGAGATGCGAAGTTAATGGATGACGCCTAAACATTTTGGGAATATCTGATTTTCGTAAGATGACTTAACACCTAGACGGAGGGAGTACTACTCCTCAGTCCAGGTTTGACGGAATATTCTTCACCTCTTGTCTTCTTTTACGTACTCCATTTGTATCTCACTTCCTGTGGCTTCACACTCGCACCATATCCCTATTCTATGAACTTGTGTGTGCGTGTGTCAGAGAGACCGACACATCGACCTACACCTACAGAGAGATGGTGTGTAGTGTATGATTTAGCTATGAGAGTCGGTGCATCCTCTCATTTCCGGGCGTCCGGTGGGGACAGCTGCCACACCCGCTCCTGACCAGTCTGGCACACGCAAAGCCCCTCCATCGTCCACATGCGCTTCCCACCCGAAATGGTCAAAGACACTCCAAAGAATTGGTGTCGCATTCATGCCCGGGCAGAGCGGACACAACCTCTCACTAGTGCCTGCGTTGAAGGGAGAAGTATATTCAAGAGTGATGGTTGCTTCGTCCGTCCAATATACTACTAGGTCTATGTGAATTGATGGCTCATTGGTCATTATTACTGAGGTGGTACGACCGCTGGATGTCCCACGCTTCGGTGAAAGGAGGTACTAAATTACAATTTTCTCCATTCTTATAGCGGAGGAGTGCGAAAGCAGTAAAAACACGCCGGCTCAGTGATTACATGGCCCACCTCACACTATCACCATATTTTCTGGACACCGTGTGAGACCTAACTGTTTACATAGTAGTATAGTACGTACTATAATTTCTCAGCGAGATAAATTTGTACAATGCTATGAAGCTTCCAGCTTCTGTTTCATGTATTATGCATACAAGTTTGCCCTGTTGCAACATTTCATCAAATACAAAGGAGACTAACATGCGTGCTATTCCATCTCAATGATTGATAGATCATAGCCAATATGTACTTCCTCTGTTCCAAAGTAAGTGTCTCAACTTCATGCAAACTTTAGTACAAAGTTGTACTACTACTAAAGTTGACACTTATTTTGGAACAGAGACAACTAAAGAAAAAAACAATCCATGCAGTCCCTAGCCCTTGAACCCTAAACCTTAACCAGGCTTTAATTTGTTGGCGACGTTGAAGCTTCCGAAGAAATGTAGTTTGCAACCCTTTGACCATCAGATCATTTTGTGTAGTTTTACTAAAATCGAGATGAGCATCCCTGTGGCAAAGAAATTGAACAAGCGTGATTAGAATAAGATTAATGGGACTAGTTGATGAGATAAAAACTCATCACAAATATAGTAGAAGCCAGTAGAGGTATGTGCGGGGGGCAAATAAGTAGAGAAATATCCACATGGGGCGATGTGGGCAGCTAGGGCAGTGGTGCAAGCCGGCTGTAAGGAAGTTGTACCTGAGGGATGTCGGGATGTAGGTCAACCTAGAGGAAGGTGGCGGGAGGTGGAAACTGCCCACGTCACAACAGTGAGCAAGGGACGAAGGCAACCTCACCGGCTTCGTGAGAGAGAACGGTGAGGACCCCTGATCGGGACATGCCGATAGTGGGTTTTAACCGTCGGTGACGGCGACCACATCTACACAAAGCATCCACCCCTTCCCCCAGCGGACGTGATCCTCCCGGAAGTTAGAGATGTGGCCACAGTCGTTTTTGTGCGAGAGAGTGTGACGAGAGAAACCCCAGCAAGCAACCGTGTAGGCTCGTCCTGGCTATGTATATAGTGGAGCGGTTTCCTTTTCTCTCCATACGAACCTATTTATATTGCGTACGTGCCACTGAAGAAAAAAACTTTATTTAAAAATGACGCGGCACCATTCATGCGTGGTTCCCGACCCTCCATTATTTATAAGTGAGTAACTACTACTAGATGCATCAAATTATCACGTGGGCTGCATCATCTTACATAAATGAGCTCCACCGTGTCACGTGTGTAGTTGGGGAAGACGCAAAGAGTGCTACTAGTACTACGTGCGTGGGTGCGTGCACCTCTTCTCTTCGAACATGGTTATCAAAAGTATAGCCCACTACTGTACCACGCGGTTATTATATATGGGCAAAGAGTATAGGCGGTAATAATGACTAATAAGCCATCAAATCACAAGGCCCACCTTTCTCTATGTTTGACCAAGGAAGCATCCATCATTTCACTCCTCATTGAATATCCATCCGCTGCTACCTCCATAAATAAATAAAAATCCGCTTCTACCTCTGTATCATGGTGAATAATATAGCCATGTCAATCACGACGTAGAAATATCATTCACTCATACAATAGGGCTGGATCTAAGGCTGGTGATTTTTTTTTACTTTGTCTCTTTCTCTTTTTGTCTCATTTACTCATTTTACATAGGAGCATGTGTAGAGGATGGCTATTCCTTTCGATGGGACTTCTTCATGGGGTTTAAGACTAAGCAGCTCCGAATTATGCCCGCTGCCTGCCACTCTGAATCGTGCCATCTATGATAGGGACTACTCCCATTGCAACAATGAGGTCCACTAGGTCTAGCACATCCTGTAAGAAGAGACTGTCACGCAAAACATACATCTTGTTGCCTTCTTCCTCATACAGTATGTACCACTTGTACGTACTACTAGTACTACTACTACTCATTCTCCTATAAACCTTGTGCTTGGCATCTCCAAAATATTAACCTTGCGCTTGGCTCTTCACTTTTTTGGAAAGTCGAGCAATAATGGTACTGCAGTATATATCGTTCTGGCTATCTGAGACCGAATAGGGGCGACGGGCGAGGGAGAGTGTGTACCATTACATTCGTTTCAATATGGACTACATACGGAGCAAAATGAGTGAATCTACACTCTAAAATACGTCTATATACATCAGTGTTTGATGTATGTACTAGTAGTTCATATTGAAATCTACCTAAAGACATATATTTCAAACAATATGATAATCTCTCTAACCAAGGTAGGGACGAGGAGTAAATGGAGGGAGTAGTAAAATTTTCTCCTCGTACTATGAGCCATTGCGTGTGTGGGCGAGGGAACGGGTGTAAGGCGAAGTAAGCAAGCTTCACCTCGTCCTGCGAGCCACCACGCCCGTGGACGGGGGAGACGGTGTACTAAGCAAGTTTCTCCTCATTCTGTGACTTGACGGGACACATCAAAAGTAATACGTACAGAGCATCTCCAGTGTATAGTGCCTTGCCTCTAAGGTAGGCCCCACATGGTTTGCCTCTTTTTTAACATAACGCGTGAAGTCTCAATTTTTTTGTTCACCTGTGGTACACGATCCTCCATCAAGTGGACAACCAGTACACGTGTCAAATTACCACATGGGTTGCCTTTTCGTACAGAAATGAGCTCCACTGTGTAGCCGCGCGGGTGTGGTTCGGAAAGAGACGGGAGTACATGCACCATGCGTGCACCTCTTCTCTTCGTGCACGTCCCCCACCTACGTGGGTGTGTGCGAGAGAGATACAAACCTAGACAGATGGCGTGTGCGTTTGTGAGTGTTTTTTGTTAGGGGGTGTGAATTCGTGAATGTATTTGTGGGAATATGTGTCGATGATATCTCAAACAAAATTTTGACACATGCAATGTGTGTGAAATAGAGGCCTATCTATATCATATATAGAGGGAGCGATCCACGAGAAGAGAGGGAGGAGTTATAGATATCGATAGAGTCGAAGAGAGGATCAAGTGGGTGGGTGCGAGATCGATGAAGAGAGTCATGGAAATTGTGTGTGTGCAAGTTAAAGATATAGGGTGGCTGACCTACCGGAATGTCAGAGGGCATAGGGCAAGTTTGTGTGTGGCAGGGAGACATGACTAGAGCGCTCGATATATCGGTGTGTGTGGGGGTGGAGGCAGTGACCTAATTAGAGAGGTAGATCGACTCGTATATGTGTTGAGAAGGAGAGACCCAACTATGTCTTGAGGGAGATCTGTCGACATCCATACATAAGTGAAGGATGGGAAATAGGTTGAGAGAGAGAGAGAGGCGAGAGAGAGAGGGAGAGGGGTAGAGTGTTGGATGGGTGTTGGAGTTGCTTCTTGAAGATGGTGCGAGAGGCCTACTAGACAAACTGAGGGTAGAACTACAATATTATCAATAAGATTGGGGTTGTGTTTCTATGTGTGCGTGTGCGTGATAGATGTGTCAGGACACATGCATGGATGATGAAGGGGGACCATGTGTTTGGTAAGCAGACCTACCTAGATCGGTAGATCAATTGTTGTTTGTTGTAGGAAGGGAGAGACATAACAAACGATGTAGATCGATCGACGCGTGGGGAAAACGAGTTATAATGACCTAGCTAGATATATGCATAGTAGGAGATCAATCGGTGTACATCCATTTGTTAGAGGCAAATAAGGCCTAGCAAGACGAATAGACAGAGAGAATGGAGCTAGGAGGTGGTGCGAGAGGTCTACTAGCTAGATAGGAGGAGGAGTGTGCGATAGTGGGATCATTGAAAAGAGGGGCAAGAGTTTACACATGTTTGGGACCGTATGAGAGACACGAGGCATGGACACAGAAAGGAAGAGATGGAAGGTTCGTGTGTATGTTGTAGGCAGACATCGCTGGAGAGGTTTATCGATCGGTGTGTGTCGGAAAGGAGTTGTGAAGACCATGGGAGAACGACCTAAACAAAAAAATGAATGTGCGCCATGGATAGAATTCTCAGGGAGGGGAGGGTGAGGAGGGTGTGTGCATGCACGAGAGAAAGTTAGTGATAGCTACAAAGGTTAGAGGATTGTGTAGTTGTAAGTGAAACAAAGATTATAATTTAATATGAAAGTGGATTCATATATTTGAATAGGAGATCATAGTGTTATAAACATATGCATGCATGAATATAGTGGTGATACGCATGGTGTAGTTTTGGACATGTTTTACCATAATGTGGTAATGGGTGGTGTTTGCAACTCACAGCTATATATCGAACAATCTAAACCATACTATAAACCGAACAAACTCACATTTTATTTGAATTTGTGTAATGTGTGTGGCGTTTGAAGCTCACAACTAAATTTCGAACAATCTAAACCATACCGTATATTGAACAATCTCACATTTTATCTGAATTTATGGTAATGTGTGGCGCTTGCAACTCACATCTAAATACTTGTAGGCGTAGGGGGCGGGGTTCCATACATTATGTGATAAACACATTATACATATTTGACATGGTTTAGATTATGAATGTAACGCCCCGAGACCGATGTGCCAGGTGTCCTCCGCTTATTCGCTGTTGTTGCCTTGTCATTGCTTGCGTGTCATGCATTGCATTTCATGTCATCTTGTGCATTTCATTCGCATACATGTTCGTCTCTTGCATCCGAGCATTTTCCCCGTTGTCCGTTTTGCATTCTGTCGCTTCGTTCTCCTCCGGTGGTCATTTCTACCTTCTTCTCGTGTGTGGGGGTTAAACATTTCCGGATTGGACCGAGATTTGTCATGTGGCCTTGGTTTACAACCGGTAGACCACCTGTCAAGTTTCGTACCATTTGGACTTCGTTTGATGCTCCAACGGTTAACCGAGGGACCAAAAAGGCCTCGTGTGTGTTGCAGCCCAACACCCTTTCAAAGTGGTCCAAACTAGAGCCACTTGCGGCGCCACCTCGGGGAAACTTGAGGGCTGGTTTTAGCCGTACGTAGTGTTCATCCGGTGTTGCCCTGAGAACGAGATATGTGCAGCTCCTATCAGGATGTCAGCGCATCGGGCGGTCTTGCTGGACTTGTTTTACCATTGTCAAGGATGTCTTGAAGAACCGGGATACTGAGTCTGATCGGAATGTCTCGGGAGGAGGGCTATTCCTTCGTTGACCGTGAGAGCTTGTCATGGGCTAAGTTGGGACTCCCCTACAGGGATTTGAACTTTCGAAAGCCGTGCCCGCGGTTATGGGAAGATGGGAATTTGTTAACGTCCGGTTGTAGAAAACCTGAAGTTGACTTTAATTAAAATGCATCAACAGCGTGTGTATCCATGATGGTCTCTTTCCGGCGAGTCCGCAAATGGACACGGTTGTTGGAGTTATGCTTGGCGTAGGTTGTTTTAGGATCACTTCTTGATCGTACTTTTATCGACTGTGCCTTGACTTCTCTTCTCACTCTCATTTGTGTATGTTAGCCACCATATATGCAAGCCACTTGCTGCAACTCCACCTCATACCTTTACCTTACCCATAAGCTTAAATAGTCTTGATCGCGAGGGTGCGAGATTGCTGAGTCCCTGTGGCTCACAGATACTTCCAAAACCAGTTTGCACGTGCCGATGAGTCCGTGCAGATGACGCAACCAAGCTTAGGAGGAGCTCGATGAAGATCTTGTCCTTTGTTTTGTTTTCGTTCTAGTTTATCAGTAGTGGAGCCCAGTTGGGGTCGATCGGGGACCTTTGTCGCATTTGGGGTTCTTCTTTTATTTTGGCTCCGTAGTCGGGCCCTGATTGTATTTGGTTGTTGTAATGCTTTATTCATGTAATTGGGTGAAGTGGTGATTGTAAGCACCTTGTTACCCCGAAATATTTAAGATATATCTTTGTCTCGTTGTGCTCCGAAAACTCCCTCCATCTCAACCCGTGCCTTGCTATCGCAAAATTACAATGCGCGCGAAAACTCCCACGTCCTGCGAAATCCCGGCACGCGAAATGCCCGTGATACCCTTGAACTAAAAGAAACGCATAGCTCAAATCGATGGGGGTACTTTCATAACTTACCCCACATTTCGGACAAGCGCATCCCTAAGCCATGGTTTCCCCCTCCCATCCCATCGGCCCACCCATTCGTACACCGAGGCTACGAAAACCCGTGAAGCCCCACACCCTCCTCCCTCGGCCACCCAGCCGGAGCATCTTCCCCGATGACGTCGTCCACAACAACACCTCGACGTCCCTTATCCACCGTACGCGATGAGGATCGGTCGTCGATCTCGTCGTCCCGCCGATTCAGCCACCCCGTCCCCCACCTCTAAGGAGCTGCCCCGATGTTCCCCTCATCTTTCGCGCCACCTCCATTCCCACACCTCCGTCTTCACCTGCACCACCGGAAGAGCAGCATCATCGCCGTTTCCTCGGATGAAGCTAAGGCCTAATCGGTGCCACCAAAGAGGTGTATACTAATCGCCACATTTTCTTCTAGATTCGATCTCACGGTGCTGTCGGCGCTCGGTCATGAGCAGACATGGTGCGGCTCCATCCACGATGGCATCGCCGGCCACTTCCTCCATGGCGTCGCTCCCTCGGTGGCGATGTCCACATCAGTAGGAGAAGCTGCTGCTTTGGCTCTCGTTCATCCTGCTGCTCTGATCTTGCTCTCGGTCGCCTGCCTGGACTGCTCTTGCTCTTGCTCTTGCTCGCACTTATACTCTCGCTCTTGAACTTGCTTCTGCTGCTGCTCTCGCTCTTGCTCTTAATCTTGCTTGCGCTGCGGCTCTACTCTTGCGCACGCTACCACTTCTCTACTCTTGTGCGCGCTGCTGCTGCACGAGCAGCAAATCCTGCTCTCCCTCGAGCCCGTGCAGCTGCTACTCGACATGCTGCAACATGACCAGTTGCCCCGGCTCTCGCACGCGCTGCTACTACTGCTTTTCTGCTACTAGTGCCTTCAGTTTCGATAATAAAATTCAGTTTCGACAGCAAAATTCAGTATCGACGGTTAAATTCAATTTCGACAATTAAGTTCAGAGATGATCAACTGATGTATTTTACATCTAGCACTTTGTGGTTATGTATTTTACGTCATCTATTGGAGATGCTATTGGAATTCCACTCAGGTCAATGTTGTGTCCCTTGTCCTGCTTCAGCCTCGCCATCGTACAACTCACCGAAGCTGCTCCAACAATGAAATCCCCCATCGCAACGGAGCAGTAAACCCGGGCTCCATCTCCAGATGCCTAAGATCTTCTTACCCTCCTCCGATAGATCTCCAGATGTCGGATCATCCTCACCAACCAACCCAATCACGCTAAGATCGACATGGCTTTGGCAAAGAGGTTGTACACTTGTTGGATCACTTTTTACTCTATGTCGGTGTACAAAAGTGGGGGCTCTCCTTTTGCACCCCTTTACTTTTGCACAGGCAGTCAGAGCCATGCCCACGGCTGCACTGAGCAAGGCAGAGGAGGGATGCCGGAGTGCAAGACAGCCAGAGCAACGCTAAGACCAGGGGCGCAAAGAGAGAAAGAGGGTGAGATGGAATCCCCCGGCAAGACACTTGACGGGGTGGCTTCCGCAGCCCCGGCAAGACCCTTGCCGGGGCAACTTGCCTGACGCCAGCAGAGCGTGCCACCCTTGAGCCCAAGGGTTTCCGACGCCATCATCCACATCAAAACCATGGCTTAGGAGGAACCTCCATGGTGACATGCAGATCTTTCTGGAGATCATAAATACGCAAGATCAGATGAGAACCAGAAGACGACAATCCTTGGCGAGATCCTTGCCAAGGAAATCCACAAGACCCCCAGCAAGATCCTTGCCGGGGATGACCGCAGTGCCACAGCAAGACCCTTGTCAGCCCCCCAGCAAGACCCTTGCCGAGGACATCTGTGGGGCTGCAGCTAGGCCCACGTTTGCCAAGACTCCATCGCCGCTCCCATGCAGCTGCTAGCTCAACTAGTTGGGCAGGCGTCTACGTGGCAGTGTGCGGCCTCCACCCCGACTCAGCAAGCACCTGCGTGGTGGCATGCAGATCTTCGTGAAGGCTTCGCCCTCATGCCAGCCCAGCAGCCAGCCAACGTGGTGCTACAACGCCTCGTCAGCTCGGTCGCGCATCGGAGCCAGGCGAGGTGGCGACAGCTGGGATGAGCTTCCTTGCCGTCCCCGATAAAGCATGAGGGGCACGTCGACAGCGCATTAAATGCGTTTGTCCGACGGTGCCTGAGGATAGACTCAGCCGCGATGCACCTTTGCACCTCCTGTGTGCCACTGTGGCGACCCCTTTTGTCTCGAGGCGTACTTGCGGGGGATTCGGATCTTTGGAACTAGAGAGACATCATAGCTAGTTCAAGAACTCAAGAACACTCAAATATACATCAAAGCAGGACTAGGGTATTACGCGTCTCCGCGGCCAGAACCTGGGTAAACGATCCTTGTGCTGACCGCCAGACCCGCTCTTTGCACAACCCCACGCCCGCCGACCGTATAAGGGATCCAAGTGACCCCATAGCTGTCGTCTCCCACCGACATCTCTGGCACGCCAGGTAGGGGGTCCGCAGCTATGAAAATTCAGTGTAGTAGTTAGTTTAGCAGTTCTTCATCGCCATGGCTCCCAAGAAGAAGACGATCACATCGATCGGTTCGTCGAGGGCCGAACGACCCACACCAGTGCAGGCCAGTAGTGTGGCGGTCGCGGACAGAAGAAGAGGCGCGGCCCGCGGAAACCCTCATCGCTTTGGAAGCCAAAGCCTGGCGAGCGGTGTCGTTCGTGCACGAGACGACGGGCTGCACGCCACCAAATCGAAAGACGGAGTCAGGCCCCTCGCAGGCGGCACGGGGCCCTCCAGGGGCGGCACGGAGACTTCCGAGGAACCTACGCCGACGCCCGCGATTCGCTCCTCCCAGGTTACACGCGACGAGCAGCGCCACCCCGCTGGTGACCCTGGGCGCCGCCGTGGGAAGAGTCCCGTGCATCATCCGTGAGACGTAGAAGGCCAGCATGCACGCCGAAACGCTGGCAAAAATGGCGCACAGCCACCAGGCCATGATAGAGCTCCTTCTAACGTGGTTAGGAGTCGAAGCGCATCAAGGTCCACGCAGCTTTTGCCGCTACCCACACCAGTACAAGCTTTGGCGCGCGCGCAGTTGCTCCTCTACTTTCATCCTGCTACGGAAAAGCTCGACGAGTGGAGGGACACCATCCGGAGCCTCGTTGGCGTCGCGAACAATGATGAACCGCAACCAGCGGGGCCCTCGG
This sequence comes from Triticum urartu, assembly GCF_003073215.2. Classification (NCBI taxonomy): domain Eukaryota; kingdom Viridiplantae; phylum Streptophyta; class Magnoliopsida; order Poales; family Poaceae; genus Triticum; species Triticum urartu. The sequence goes on from NC_053027.1 coordinate 315,111,997, forward strand.
CCCGGCGCTCCATCGAGCCACCATGTGCCAGTGGCGGAAGGATCAAAGGTGCTGCGGCCACGGTGCACTCTCCTCCCCCATGTCCATCGTCGCGGGTGCTGGTCCGTCGTGATGATGCTTGTGATAACATATCCATAGCGTCGACCGACCCACAAACCCACCGCTTTCAGCGCCAAGTTCTTCGGGAGCGAGCGTGTGAAGACGGTCGAACCACCATCGAGTGCCGGCACGACGCAAGCCACGAATCAGATTGGCGGGCGGGGCCCACTATGAACCACCTAGCACTGGGAAGCTCTAGTGGCCTACCCTACGAGGTGAGTTTGCCAACCTTTACCTGTGAGCTGCGGCAGTTCCAGTGGCCTCCCACCGCACATTCAAGCCCGACGTTGGCGAGAAGTACAAAGGCAAGACCCACCCGTCAGAGTTCCCCAGCATGTACACCATCGCGATGCAAGCTGCTGGAGCCCGCGACGAGAAGGTGCTTGCCAATTACTTCCCGTTGGCATTTAAACCCAATGTTATGTCCTGGTTGATGCACTTGCTGGCGGATTCCATTTCTTCTTGGTTGGATTTGTGCCATTAGTTCGTTGGCGGCTTCACCGGAGGCCACCAAGCTCATGGCCAGGCAAGCGATTTGCATATCATCACCCGGAAATAAGATGAAACCATGTGCAAGTACATACAGAGGTTCAGCCGGGTGCAGTACAACAATCGAGATGTTCATCCTGCTGCAGCACATTTCATCAGAATGTGTGCAACCGCAAGATGCGTGAAGAGCTGGCGATGAACAAGGTCAAATATGTGGCTGAACTTTATGTTCTGGCCGATAGGTGCACTCGAGCTGAAGAGGGGAGGAAGTACCCCGGCGAGAACGCCGGAGCGGAAACCGACTCCACAGACGAAGGCACAACCACCCCGATGAAGAAGGGACGGTGCCGCAACGGGAAGCGCAAGGGCAAGGCCATGCTTGCCGTCGAGGGATCTGAGGACACCGGTGCTGCCAAGAAGGATAAGATAGACGACACCGATAAGGAAATTGCAGGTTGCGCCGCCAGCCGGACCTTGGTGGCTGCTGACAAGCCAGGACGCTCCGACAAGCAATAGTGCAAGATCCACCGCACCAAGGGCCACGACCTCCAGAACTGCCGGCAAGTCGAGCTGCTTGCTGAGAAGCAAAAAGCTGAGTAGGAGAGGCAGGACAAGGAGAAGGGCCAGGATGGTGCCGAGGGATCTGGCAAGAAGCTTGGCGGCCAAGGAGGTCGCCGTGGAAAGGATAACCAGCAAGAGAGGCCCGCTCGGGGCTGCGACAAGAATCAAGGAGATGATGATCATGACGAATATGATGAGTCCGGCGAGCATGAGTTCCATAAGGCAACAGAGGCCATGTGCATCAATGGTGGCACCTTGCTGCACACCTGTCACCGCCAGCTCAAGCAGTGGGCACATGAGATCACAATAGCGGAACCATCGCTCGATGCTTAGAAGCCACTGAAGTGGTCTGACATGCCTATCATTTTTGACACCGAGGACCACCCTGATCGCACAACTGCAATCGGGTGTTTGCCATTGTTGCTCTTGCCAACAATACGCAACCTCAAGGTGACCAAGATGGTAGTTGACGGTGGGGCCGGCCTGAATTTGATCTCGCCCATTGTGATCAAAAGGCTGTAGATTCCTGATGGAGACCTTGAAGAGACGGGAACGTTTCAAGGGGTCAACTCAGGGAGGAGTCAGCCGAACGATAAGGTCACGCTGCCCGTGACGCTTGGAGGCGAGTTAAACTATAGGACGGAGAGGATTGTTTTTGATGTAGCCGAGATCCCCATGCCTTACAACAGGATCTTCGGCCGCCAGACACTAGCCAAGTTCATGGCGGCAGCGCATTATGCCTACAACACGCTAAAGATGCGGGGGCCGATGACCATCATCACCGTCCCCTCCGACAGGAAGGATGCACCGATCTGCGCCGACCAATTGTACCGGGAAGAAGTTGCATCGACTACCGGCAAGGCACTCGCTCCTGCCGCTGGAGCCCCGGCAGGAAAGATGACCGGCAAGACCTCTCGCACCCAGTCCGGCAAGCGCACCTCTTCGGAGTGTTGGGCTCCCGTCGAGGACGTGCCAGAGAGCTTTACCGGCAAGAGCAAGAAATCTAGAGCTGAGCCACCAGAGACCAAGAGGGTGTCCGTCGAGGAGGATGGCACAAGAGGAGCTTTCACCATAAGATCCACCCTAGACAGCAAATTGGAAAGCGCGCTCGTCACCTTCCTGTGGGCGAATGTTGACGTGTTTGCATGGCAAGCATCCAACATCCCCGGCGTTCCCAGGGAGGTGACTGCGCACCATCTTGTTGTCTGTCCTCATGCGCGTCTCGTCAAGTAGAAGGTCAGGAAGCAAGCTTTGGAACGACAGGAGTTCATTACGGAGGAGATCAGGAAGTTGGAAGCAGCAGGCTTGGTGAGAGGAGTACTCCATCAGACGTGGTTGGCCAATCTGGTGGTGGTGCGCAAGGCAAATGGGAAGTGGAGGTTGTGTATTGACTACACATATATCAATAAGGCTTGTCCCAAGGACCCTTTCTCGCTACCGCACATTGACCAGATTGTTCACTCCACGGCCGGGTGTGATCTGTTATCATTCCTTGATGCCTACTCGGGGTACCACCAGATCTTCATGACCAGAGAAGAAGAAGAGAAGACAGCGTTCATCACCCCATGTGGCATGTATTTCTTTTTGCAGATGCCTTTCGGGTTGAAGAGTGCTAGCTCGACGTTTGCAAGGGCAGTCCAGATTGCTTTTGAGACCAAGCTACATAGAAATATGGAAGCTTATATGGATGACATAGTGGTCAAAACCAAGGACGGGCCGACACTTGTACAAGATTCGGAAGAGACGTTTGCAAATCTGCGCAAGATCAACCTCAAGTTGAACCCTGAGAAGTGTGTCTTCGGCGTTCCATCCAGCAAACTTCTCGGGTTCTTTGTGTCAAAGCATGGGATCGAGGCGAATCCAGACAAGATCAAGGCTATTGAGCATATTGAGGCACCCAAGCGGATTAAGGATGTGTGTCGGCTCACTGGCTGCGTTGCCACCATGAGCAGATTCATCTCCAGGTCTGCTGAGCGCGCCCTTCCCTTTTTCAAAATATTGAAAAAGGCGGGCCCAATGGAATGGACCCAAGAGGATGAAGCGGCGCTGCAGGATTTGAAGAAATACCTCTACTCTACACCGATACTGGTTGCGCCCAAACCACAAGAACCATTGTTGTTGTATCTAGCGGCAACGAATCAAGTGGTCAGTGCCACGCTATTGGCGCAGAGGGAGGTCGACGAAGAGGCAGTGGCAATGGCAGGACTGGTGGATGGCAAGCGAGAGCTCCCCTCGGCAGGACCTAGTGCCAGCAAGGCAAGTCCCCCTGCAGAGTCTGACGCTGGTAGGACAGGGCCTACGCAACCAAATGAAGTGGTGTAGAAGAAGGAAATGATGCAGCACCCGGTTTACTTTGTCAGATCCCTCTTTCAGGGGGCTAGGTCAAGGTGCTCCGGTGTGCAGAAATTGCTCTTCGGCCTCCTTATGACCTCAAGGAAGCTGCGTCATTACTTCCAAGCACACGAAATCACCGTCGTCACCCGCCTCCCATTGCAACGGATATTGCATAACCCAGACGCAACCGGGAGGATTGTGGAGTGGGTCGTGGAACTGTCGAGCTTTGGTTTGAAGTTTGAAAGTACTTCAACAATCTAGAGCAGAGTCTTGGCAGAGTTCATTGCTGAGTGGACCTCAACGCCCGTCGAATAGATCCAGGAGACCACCCTTCCCGGCAAGGAGGCAAGTCGTAGCTGGATTATGTACTTTGACGGGGCTTTCTCACTTCAAGGTGCCGGTGCTTGTGTGCTTCTCGTTGCACCCACCGGAGAGCACCTCAAGTATGTAATCCAGATGCACTTTCCCAGGGAGATGTCCATGAACAACACTGCTGAATATGAGGGGCTGCTTTCCGGTCTCAGGATCGCGGCAGACCTCGAGATCAAGAAGCTCATCGTCAGGGGTGATTCACAGCTTGTCGTCAGGCAAGTCAACAAGGATTATCAAAGCCCGTTGATGGAGGCCTACATAGAGGAGGTGAGGAAGCTGGAGGAGCGTTCCGATGGTATACAGGCGGAGCATGTTCCCCGAGTGGAGAACGACATCGCTAACTACTTGTCGAAGTGCGCCGCATTCAAATTACCTGTGGAACCAGGTACTTTTGTGCTTCGTTTGACTCAACCATCCGTTGAACCATCAATAGAGCAGAACAAGCGAAGGAAATCAGGCCCCAACAAGTTGTTTGCCGTCGAGCTCTCGCGAGCAGCCGACAAAGATGTTGCCGTGGACGTTGGCCTGCCATGGGGCAACCGACTTCGGCGGGGCGTCAAGCCCTGGCTGTAGAGACAGCCGCTCCCATGGCAGAGGAGACGCCTTTAGTCCTTGCTGTCGAGCTCCAGACTCCGACATGGGCACATCATACCGTACGATTCCTCCAAACAGGGGAACTCCCTGAGGAGCAGGAAGAAGCGGAGAAAGTAGACCGTCGGTCTGCCATGTATCATTTCGTCGACGACGTCCTATAGAGAAAAAGACCAAACGGTGTGAAATTGAAGTGCATTCCCCAGGAAGAAGGACTGGAGCTGTTGGCAGAGATAAACAGAGGCATATGTGGCTCCCACATAGGGTCGAGGGCCCTTGCCGGCAAGGTTTCTTCTGGCCCACTGCACTCCAGGATGCAACGAAACTAGTAACCAAGTGTGAAGCGTGTCAGTTCCATTCGAAGAAGCTTCATCAACCAGCTCAAGCCCTTCAAACAATTCCTCTCTCCTGGAGATTTTTCGGTCTGGGGCTCGACATACTGGGCCCCTTCCTCCGTGCTGTCGGGGGCTTTGAGTACTTGTACGTTGCAATCGACAAGTTCACAAAGTGGCCGGACATGGAAGCGGTAAGGAAGGGGACAGCGCAATAGGCCGTCAAGTTCTTCAAGGGGCTAGTCTGTCGTTTTGGTGTGCCAAACAGAGTCATCACCGACAACGGCATGCAGTTTATAAGCTACACCTTCATGCACTATATCCAAGACCTCGGCAGCAAGGTCTATTTTGCTTCCGTGGCATACCCACGGAGCAACGGCCAGGCGGAGAGGGAAAATGCTGAAGTACTGCGAGGCCTGAGGACAAAGACTTTTGACAGGCTGCACAAGAGCAGAAGGCACTTGATTGATGAGTTGCCAACGGTTCTTTGATCAATCAGAATGATGCCAAATCGAGCCACCGCCCAGACACCCTTCACCCTAGTATACGGGGCGGAAGCAGTTCTCCCCACAGAACTCACATACGGGTCACCTCGAGTGCTCGCTTATGACGAGCTTGAGCAAGAGCAGTTGTGGCAAGATGATGCAATGCTCCATGAGGAAGATCGTCTTCGGGCAGCTGTGAGAGCAGCGTGCTACCAGCAAGCCTTGCGCCGTTACCATAGCCGCAAGGTCCATGCCCGAAGCTTTGAGGAAGGCGACCTTGTTCTTTGGTGCGTTCAATCGGCCAAGGATTCCAACAAGTTGACGCCGAAGTGGGAAGGCCCTTATCGGGTAATACGAGTCACGAGTCTCGGCGCAGTCCGCCCGGAGACCGAAGATGCTATTCCAGTGGGCAACTCCTGGAATATCGAACATCTTCGCAAGTTTTACCCATAAGGCGCGGTTGCCCCCCCCCCAGCAAGCCACTTTTGGTACGAGCATTGCCGCCAAGGCATGTAACCCTCTGTACAAAGCCAGGCGCACACCCTGAGCATAAATAAATGAAGCGCTGGCGCCCTAAGTTTTAGCATGCATACTAGTTTGAGTCTATCCCTTGGTTAGGGTCGATAGTGCTTAGCGGCGGCTGACCCCTAGCATAGAGGTCGAGTGTGCGACTCTTTGTTCCTTTCCGTCCTCTTTGGTTCGCAGGGTACGTGGACATTTCTGCTGATCTATTTGGAAGAAAGAGAACATGCCAACGCCCCGACCCCAACAAGCCAAGGTTGCCGGGGGATGCAGGTCTAAGGATCCAATCACGGCAAGCCAAGGTTGTCGGGGGCTGCGACATCAAGTAAGTCTTTCTCCCCCACTCTGTGCCCCCGTATGAACCTTGAACGTATAAGGCTTCGCTTGCTCTTGTACCATCTTGCTCCCTCTATCCCGTGTCCAAAAACCTTACTTTGGGCCGAAACTTGGTTTTAGTGCGATGAGAAGAGGGCGAGCGAGGGGCCTAATATTACTAGGAGACTACCTCCGCCAAGGGTGTGAGTATAGCCGAGCCATAGAGAAGGAGAACGGCAAGGCCTGTTACCGGGATACAATGTTTATCTTAAGATAATGAGGACGCGTTCCTTGGTGTAGCCCTCGCAAATGCGCAAGCAAAACCTGGCAAACACCCTTCTTTTCATTCATACGTTGGAAACAAGTACAATTCATACCGAATGATTACATGAGCGAGGGGATTACAAGATCTAAATTCTACCAAGGCCCATAGGTTTACCAACTAAAATAAGATAAGTCCCCCGTGATCCCCGTTCTTCCCCTTTTCCTCCCAGGTGTGGCAGGTGAAGGCAAAAATAAGGCGACAGGGAACGCGCCGATGGAGAGCTTGACGAGGAAGGCCCTCGGCAGGGCGCATGGCCGAGGGAGGGGAGCGCGGTCAGTCGGAGTCGGAGTCAGTGTTCCCCCGCTCGACACCCTCATCGTCGATGTCGCTGTCCTCCTCGTCACTCCCGCTTGAGGAAGAGCCTTCATCATCGGAGTAGGTCTCCGCACAGCACTTCAGCCGAGTTCCAGATTCTCCAAAGACCTTGACAGAGAGCAGGACATTCTCCATTTAATTTGAAATAGAGAACGAGCCCCGCCGTCAGGCTGTGGATACGAGCAAAAGTATTCCATCTGCGACGAAGATACATGATGTGAGGGGCGGTAAATTCAACATCGACCCGCGTGCCGCCGTTCCCGCAGCCCCTCATATGCAACCTAAGGGTCTGGGGCGGATCGAGCTCCATCTCCCAAGAAAATGGAGCAGGGAGACGAAGGCGACGACGTAGTGGGCGGCGCACCCTGATGAAGAACTCATGAGGCTAGTCCCCGACGTGACCCTCCATTGGAGGAGGCACCACTGGCGGAGGCAAGGCCGGTGCGCCGCCCCGTCCCCCTCTTCCCCGAGCGCCACGCCGACCTTGGCCTCACCCCTCCCCCTTCCTCTCATGGCCGGCTCCGCCGCCGCGAGCTATTAGGAAGGAGGGACGTGTTGTCAAGCAGAGACCCTCGCCGCCACCGTCGAAGGGCCGACGCCCCCTCTCGCCATGGCAGATGGAAGAACGGAGACGAAGTGGAAGGAGAGCAATGGTGAAAGATTGTGGGATCAGAGTCGGGGCTCGGCCGCCACACTCAGCCAATCCGGCCATCGGGGGCAAAGGGAATCGGGACCGCCCCGCCACTCCAATCAGCGACAGCCGGTTTCCCGCCTCGTTGTTTAAGGTCCGTGCCCACCCCCCATGCATCCGCCGCCTGCCACCTCGGGGGCACGAGGGACACATGGCGAGCAAGAAGAAATCAAGGGGACGGGTGAGGCGACCGTTCTCCACCCCGTGATCGCGGGGCGCGGGCACCTTGAAGACCACGACCCAAGTCCACTCAGTAAATGAGCTGCGCCTCTGTGTTTTCCTCTTTTTATGGGGAAGGCGCGAGCCGCCTCTTTACCGCGATGTGACGCATGCGTGCGGAAGCCGCCCCACACATGACCCCCACATCACGCATGACCCCCAACATCGCACGTTCAACACGGGTCGTGGGGAAGCGCTGCGGACGGAAAAGTTACTACAGTAAAAATCTGCCCCGCCTGCCCACCGCACCATTGTGGGCCTAGCCCAACAATGCGTCATGCCCAACAATGTGAACCAGGCCTGGGGGCTCCTGTCGGTGTACAAAAGTAGGGGCTCTCGTTTTGCACCCCTTTACTGGTGCACTAGCAGTCAGAGCCGTGCCCACGGCCGCACTGAGTAGGGCAGAGGAGGGATGCCGGAGCGCAAGACAGCCAGAACAACGCCAAGACCAGGGGCGCAAAGGGAGCAAGAGGGGGAGGAGGACTCCCCCGGCAAGACTCTTGCCGGGGTGGCTTCCGCAACCCCGGCAAGATCCTTGCCAGGGCAACTTGCCTGACGCCAGCAGAGCACGCCACCCTTGAGCCCAAGGGTTTCCGACGCCATCATCCACATCAAAACCAAGGCTCGGGAGGCACCTCCACGGTGGCATGCACTTCTTTGTGGAGATCATAAATACACAAGATCAGATGGGAACCAGAAGACGATGATCCTTGGCGAGATCCTTGTCAAGGAAATCCACGAGACCCCGGGCAAGATCCTTGCCGGGGACGACCGCGGTGCCGCAGCAAGACCCTTGCTGGGCCCCGTGCAAGACCCTTGTCAAGGACATCTACGGGGCCGCAGCCAAGCCCATGTCTGCCAAGACTCCATCGCCACTCCCATGCAGCTGCTATCTCAACCAGTTGGGCTGGCGTCTGCGTGGCAGCGTGTGGCCTCCACACCGACTCAGCAAGAACGTGCATGGTGGCATGCAAATCTTCATGAAGGCTCCGCCATCACGCCAGCCTAGTAGCTAGCCAACGAGGCGCTACAACGCCTCGTTAGCTCGGACGCACGTCGGAGCCAGGCGAGGTGGCGACAGATGGAATGAGCTTCCTTGCCGTCCCTGATAAAGTAAGATGGGCACGTCGGCAGCACATTAAATGAGTTTGTCCGACAGTGCCAGAGGATAGACTCAGCCGTGATGCACCTTTCCACCTCCTGTGTGCCACTGTGGCGACCCCTTTTGTCTATAAAAGGAGGCCCGAGGCGTACTGGAGGGGGATTTGGATCTTTGGAACTAGAGAGACACCATAGCTATTTCAAGAACTCGAGAACACTCAAATATACATCAAAGCAGGACTAGGGTATTACGCGTCTCCGCGGCCCGAACCTGGGTAGACGATCCTTGCGCTGACCGCCAGACCCGCTCTTTGCACAACCCCGCGCCCGCTGACCGTAGAAGGGATCCCAGTGACCCCATAGGTGTCGTTTCCCACCGACACTCTACATGTTATATATACAGATATATATATATATATATATATATTGTCCATTGAGCACAAGTAGTAATGTGAAATATGATTAGTTTCTCCTACAATATGACAAGCAGTTAGGTACAAGGAAACTTAGCTATCCATGATGGACTCTCTTGAATGCCATCATTATTTATCTCTGCGTGTTTGAGCTGCGCATTTGTAGATGGGCCTGGGAGTTGAGCTACTACGATAGTGGCCTGGGTCCAAAGTAGTAGAAGTAGCATAGAAACATTTTTTGAGTGTAGGCTTTTCGCTGCTCATGCTTGCCTACTAGAATCGCCGGTGCTTGAAAGGAAAGCTGAAGGAAAAACATAGGAATTGGAAAGTTTCCTATGGTACTACTATTCATGCATTTGGTTCAAAGGAATGGAGCAAAGGAAAATTGTAGGATTTGTTCCTTTAGTGTCTCCTTTAAATAAAAACCATAGGAATTTTAATATCCACTTGTCTTCCTTTTCAAATTCCTATTCATGAAGCACAAGACTAAGAGATAGTAGCATAATAGCATTATAACCATACATTTTCTTATGGTTTGACTTAATCTCACCATGTTTCTTGGCATCCCGTGATCTTCCAATTCTTGTGAACCAAACACCCAGATTGGCAGAAATACCGTGTTTTTAAATTCTCTGTTTTGCACATGCATTCCTATCCTATTATTGTGTATTTCCTATCTCTGCGTTGTTAGAATCCTCCAATTCAAACAAGCCCTTACAGAATTACTTCTCTTACAAATAGTTGTCAAAGAAAACCTTGTGTGGTTTGTCCCGCTCCTGTTGCGCCATCGTCCAACACAGCAGGGATACGGCCTCCAGACTGTCTTTCGCCGCCTCAGATATTCTTCCCCGCCACCGGCAGCCACGACTACTGCATTACCATCATCAACCGAGCAGATGACCTCGAGGACTACATGGGTCTGCAAGAGAGGTCGCACTCTTTCGTGTATGCTTACTTTATGCATCGCTTAATATTACATGCTACTTTATCGTCCTGTTCACGACTCTAGGTCGGCTCCAAACTAGTGGTCAAACGTGAGGTTTAAATGGTTGTGGGGTACATATCGGGGCCGCAATCAATAGTATCTATGTACTATCTGGTTAATCTCTGGTGTCTACTATGAGTTTCATGTTGGGTGGGAAACAAACAGTAAAGAAGCCATTATGTATATTTTTTTAACTAAAGCCATTATCTACCTGCTATCATTAGTTTTGGGTGTATCCACAGGTTGCTACCAGCACTCTGGATTTCTGCATGCAGTCCTTACGTAATCTACACAATGGAACTGAACATGTAGAGCAAAAGAGACGACCCTTGTGTGGCAATAAAATTTCATGCAGACATCGCTCCATGGTAGGCACAAAGGCACCCCCCCATCCACCCATTTCAGATTGTAATAAAGAGGAAGAAAACTATTCTTAGGTGGATTCAAAAGGAGAAGACCACTCCTATTTACCCCCTGAGGTCTTCCCTCTAACTTGGCATGTTGATGTTGGTAATATTATGCATATGGTTTCTTTGCATTGCTTACTTTATACATCAAATATGTCGTCTGCTTAGTTTAGACATGCTTTGTGTGAATGCCATTTGTTTAGTTTCATCATTGTATATGTGAATTATGCAACGCCATCTTGTTTAGCCAGGCATCATATATGTGAATTTTGCAATGCCATCCTGCTTAGCCAGTCATCTTATATGTCAATTATATCAGGCCATTCTTTTTATCATTATGTATTACATTTGTCAACAATGTTAGTACATTCAACTACTCTTCGTGTGCATCAGCCATTTGACACGGTGACGGAAAATTTTGGAGTGAAAACAAGGTCTTCAGAGCAGACTATGCTATCTGACGAAGAGCATATCTCGCTGGTTACCGATAGCTCCTCAGAGTAGGAATCAGAGATAGATGACCAGTCATATTTCCCCCTGAGGTGCATGCTCTAAGTTGGCAGGGTTATGTTGCTCATATCGTGCATATGGTGTCTTGCATTGCTATGGCATTTGATTAGTTTAGACATGCTTTGTGTGAATGCCACCTGTTTAGTGTCTAATTACCATATATGTGAATAATGCAATGCCATCTTGTTGCAAGACATTATATATGTGAATTATGCAATGCTATCTTGTTCCAAGGCATTTTATATGTGAATTATGCAATGCCATCTTGTTGCAAGGCATTATACATGTGAATTATGCAATGCCATGCCGTTTAGCCAATCATCATATATGTGAATTATATCATGCTATCCTTTTTTGCATTACGTGTTCCATTTATCAACAACGTTTGTATATTCAACTACTCTTCCTATACATCAGCCATTTGAAGAGGTGATGGAAGTATCTGGAGTGAAAAGAAGGTATTCAGAGAAGACAATGCTACCTGTTGAAGCAGACATCTTGTTGATTACAGATAGCTCCTCAGAGGAGGATTCAGAGACTGATGACCCATCCTATTTCCCCCTCAAGTCTATGCTCAAACTTGGTAGGGTTATATTACTCATGTCATGCATATTGTCTTGCATTGCTTAGTTTTTACATCATATATGCAATTGCCATCTGCTTACGTGCTTACTATATAAATCATATATTTGAATTATATCATGCCATCATGTTTACACAGACAGCATCTATCTGAATTATGGCATGCCAACCCATTTAATAAAGACACCATATAGTTATATCATCTCATCCTGTTTAGTTTTTACAGACATCATATTTTGAATTATGGCATGCCAACCTATTTAATAAACACATTATGTAGTTATATCATGTCATCTTGTTTACATAGTCATCATATTTTGAACTATGTCTTTCCATCTTTTTTAGTTAGCCATCATATATGTGAAATTGTGTCATGCTATCCTGTTTAGTTAGCCATCATATATGTGAAATTGTGTCATGCTATCCTGTCTGGTTAGACAATATAAATGTGAATTATTTCGTGCCCTCATTTACTCCCCACTATCCATTGCACCTCATACAATGTTTGTACATTCAATTACTTTTCTTGTTTGTCAGCCATTTGAATTGGAGAGTGATAGAGGCGAAGGTGTCCCGATGTTTTGATGAGATGGTGGCTATTATTTTCTTTGCGAGTCGACTTTGATGATCCGACTACAAACGTGTGAGACATCGCGCCTTAGCAATCTCTAAACCAACTTCCGAGGGGTTATTAACCATGTCAGAGCACGATCAACCTGACCACGAGGGTATGTTTCCTGCGAGCAAACAAGGAACAAGCAAGAAACTGAGATTGCAATCTGGATATTGCAAATATAAGAGGAAAGCTTTATTAATGAAGGTGGGGTTCTATGACGTCTTTGTTTGGTTGTTGAACACAAACGAAGTACTTGAAGTTGCAGCTATGGTGAACTTTAATCTAAACAAAACCCAAAGTCTGAACGATGCCCTAAGGGCTGTATATATGGAGGAAGAGGGGGAAATTCCGTGGCCCTTGGAGGAGGGGTCCGAAACCAACCCTAACTCTTGTTTCCCCACACATACAGACTCTAAAAACAACCTATACTCAAGTATTTCGAAATTACATGGGACTGGTCCAATAATAAGGTGATGCAACACCTATAATAACCTGTGGACTAAATTTATGAAGTGACATCTTGTATATTTCGTCCAAGGCTTCACGAACTCATTATGGTGGCTTCAAAGTCCTGAAATCATCACTTGTAACTCCATTTTGTTCCCCTTGCGCATGCCATCATCTCCATGATTGATCTTGCTTCAATGATCATCCTTCTTGTCCAAGCTAGGCCCTTCATTTGTAAGCAAGACAAATGTATCCAATTTAGGCAGCATCATATTCTCACGAACATTAGAATCATTACCAAGAAACGAAAGTACCTGGTAATTTAATTGCCTTGGGTGAGCTTTAGTAATTGGTCATGTATATGTATTAGTAGGGGCTGTGGGTGTTACTTTGTTAGTGATGTCCTCATCATCCTCACCTTCTTGAATTGAAGTCGTCCTCGATGGAAGCTCATCTTCCTCACCCAAGTAAGGCTTCAAATCTGCAACGCTAAAAGTGGGACTAACCCCAAAATCTGCAGGCAACTCATGTTTATAAGCATTATCATGTATTTTTTCTGACACCTCAAAAGGACCATCAACACATGGCATTAGCTTTGACTTGCACAAATTAGGAAACCTATCCTTACGCAAATGTAACCAAACAAGATCTCCAGGTGCAAAGACAACACGTTTTCCACCCTTATGTCCGACAAGTTTATATTTAGCATTCATGCGCTCAATATTTTCCTTAGTTAACTCATGCATTTTTAAGATCAATTCAGCATGTTGTTTAGCATCAAAATTAACCGTCTCCGAAGATGGAAGAGGCAACAAATCAATAGGTGCACGAGTTAGGAAACCATACACAATTTCAAAAGGGCACATCTTAGTAGTAGAATGCAGCGACCGATTATAAGCAAATTCAATATGAGGCAAGCATTCTTCCCACATTTTCTTGTTATTCTTCAAAACATCCCTAAGCATGGTAGACAATGTTCTATTGACTACTTCAGTTTTTCCATCAGTTTGGGGATGACATGTAGTACTAAAAAGCAGTTTAGTCCCCAACATAGCCCATAAACATCTCCAAAACTGGCTAAGAAATTTAGTATCACGATCTGAACAATAGTATTTGGCACACCATGCAAGCGAATAATTTCACGAAAGAACAAATCAGCAACATTAATAGCATCATCGCTTTTATGACATGGTATAAAATGTGCCATTTTTGAGAACCTATCCACGACAACAAATATGCTATCCCTCCCCTTCTTTGTTCGAGGTAAATCTAAAACAAAGTCCATAGATATATCCTCCCAAGGAACACTAGGTACAGGCAAATGCATATATAAACCATGAGGATTCAGTCGTGACTTAGCTTTTTGACATGTAGTGCAGCGAGCAACAAAACGCTCAACATCCCGTCTCATCTTTGGCCAAAAGAAATGTGTAGCAAGTATATCCTCCGTCTTCTTCATGCCAAAGTGTCCCCTTAATCCTCCTCCATGTGCCTCCTGCAACAAAAAAAGACGAACGAAGCTAGCTGGAATGCATAGCTTGTTAGCACGAAACACAAATCCAGCATTAACAACGAACTTGTTCCAAGTTCTCCCTTCCTTAGAATTCTGCAATACATCTTTAAATTCAACATCATGCACATATTGATCTTTGATGCTCTCCAAACCAAATATTTTAAACTCAAGTTGTGAAAGCATAGTATAAGGACGAGACAATGCATCAGCAATAACATTTTCTTTACCCTTCTTGTGTTTAATGACATAAGGGAAAGTCTCAATGAATTCAACCCATTTAGCATGTCTACAGGTTAGTTTTGCTTGACTTTTAATGTGTTTCAAAGATTCAAGATCAAAATATATAACAAATTCCTTGGGCCATAAATAATGTTGCCATGTTTCTAAGGTCCGAACAAGAGCATATAATTATTTATCATAAGTAGAATAGTTCAGACTAGGCCCACTGAATTTTTCAGAAAAGTATGCGACATGTTTGCCATCTTGTAATAACACACCTCCTAATCCAGTTCCACTAGCATCACATTCAAGCTCAAAAGTCTTATTAAAATCAGGAAGTTGGAGTAAAGGAGCATGTGTCAACTTATCTTTCAATACCGTGAAGGATTCTTCCTATGCGGTACCCCAAACAAAAGGAACATCCTTCTTTGTAAACTCATTGAGAGGTGCATCAATGGTGCTGAAATCTCTCACAAAATGCTTGTAGAAACCAGCGAGGCCAAGAAAACTCCTCACTTGTGTGACCGTTTTGGGCTGCGGCCAACTCTCAATAGCTTCAATCTTGGCTTTATCAATTTCAATTCCCTGTGGAGTAACAACATAGCCAAGAAAAGATACTCGGTCGGTGCAAAAGGTGCCCTTTCCAAGGTTACCAAACAAACGTGCATCACGTAGAGCAATAAAAACAGCACATAAATGTTCCAAATGTTCCTCCAAAGATTTACTATAAATCAGTATATCATCAAAATTGAATACCACAATTTTCCAATGAAAGCATGTAAAACTTTGTTCATTAATCTTGTGATAGTACTAGGTGCATTAGTTAACCCAAAAGGCATTACTAACCACTCATATAAACGAAACTTAGTTTTAAATGCAGTTTTCCATTCAGCTCCCAATTTCATACGAATTTGATGATATCCAGTACGCAAATCAACTTTGGAGAATATTGTAGAGCCACTCAATTCATCAAGAATATCATCTAGCCTTGGAATAGGATGACGATAGTGAATAGTAATATTATTAATGCCTCTACAATCAAGACACATACGCGATGTACCATCCTTTTTCGGCACTAGAATAATTGGAACAACACAAGGACTAAGGGATTCACGAATATAACCTTTGTCGAGCAGCTCCTGGACTTGACGCATAATCTCCTTTGTCTCCTCTAGATTGGTACACGGTCGGGTAGTGAAGCACCAGGAATTAAGTCAATCTGATGCTCAATCCCTCGAATAGGTGGTAATCCCAGTGGCACGTCATGTGGAAAGATGATAAGCACATTTCATATTTTTTGACACACAAATTCACCATTTCTTGAGATGTGTCCATCTATTCTTGCTAAGAAATATCGACTATTGCATGAAAATCATATAAAAGGATTGTTGACTGGTCACTTGTTTATTTTGCAGAAAAGTGGGACAAGGCACAAAACTCTTCCACTACAAATGATCAAGTGATGGAGTCAAAGAGATGAGCGTGAAGGAAATAAGTAACCGAGGGGCCAAACTAAAGATGGTAGGACCAACTTGGGAAGAAAGAAGGAAGAAGGAGGGCCAAGTGAAAACGTTTAGATCTGATTGGGAGGGCCAAAGAAGGAAGAAGGTGCTTATCTCTTTCTCTGAATTTTCTGTAATAGGAGATGTGTAGTACTTGTAAGGTTCAGATTTTGATAAGTGTTTGTAACCAACTAGTTTGTTCAGTTCATACTTGTTAAATATCATGTCATAAATTCTATGTTCTAAATTGTGTATTTCTTGTTGCTTTGGGAACTAACTAATATGCAATATTTTGTTACTTTGGGAGATACTTGATCTATTATATTTTGGTTCTATCAATTAGTATTCTGCTAGAATATATGTGTGTTCACCTTGTGTACTAGTCCCGTGTACTAGTTAAATCCCAGTACCAGTTAACTGTGTGTGTGTGTTTAATTTTCAGTCTCTGTGACAAATATGTTTGTAATGTCACCATTTCCATTCTTCTATATGTGTTCATGTCCTATTGGTCCCTTTGTGTTACTGTTTTAGTTTCTCATGCCAATAAAAAATAATACCAAAAAGACAGAGAGTATAATCTGAATCTCCCTTCGCTTCTTTTCGTTTACTTTGTCACCGATTTTCTAAAACAATCTTAGATACTTTAGGTTTATTTTCCCTGTAATCGTCACTTAAATTGTCTAGCCTAGCTTTAGCCGAGCATCATCACTGATCGTCTAGTCCCTGTGAAGAACACGACATCCGTAGTTTGGATGAAATATCCCACTACACTTACTATCGATCATTTTGGTGTTGTTGCCGGGGACTAGTGTCGAGTGACCGTGTTATGCTATAGAGTAGGTGTTTCTTCTTTTTCTAGTTTGTGCCATATATATGTGATATATCTCTAACTCCTAACCTTTGTTCTAGTTTATTTCCTCTTTGTTTTCTATTCCTTTTTGCAGGCTAGAACCATCTTCTCGGTTATGGCTTACTATTCAGATCACCATGGATATGCGAGCAACACAGCAAACAACACGGAAAGTTTTCGAGAACTGATAAGTAAGATTTCCCATCAATTAGATGATATAGCTCGACAACTAGAAATAGTTTTTGAGGATAGGCCTAGCTCTTATGATCCTTATTCTAGAGGCCATCCTTATGTTGCTCCTACCTTCCATATTTGTGGATTTCAGGGCCATTTGCCTGCTGAATGTCAGCGTGGTTACTCTCACCCTCCAGATTGTTTTGGCATGAGCTTCGTTCAAGAGCATAGGTCATACCAAAACAATTACTCTAATGGGTGGCCTGAAAACCCAAATATGTCATATAGGAGAAATAACCCTGAGATCTCACCGTTTGCTTCTAGTAATCATATGCAGGGATTTAGGTATGAAGAGGAGAGCAACAACTGTGCACCACAACAATTTTATTCACCTCCTACTCATATACCTCAACACCAGGAGATGTTGCCAATGGAGTTAAATGGTCCTCCATTTGGTCAACCAACACCTTCAACACAAGTGCCCACACAAGATGATTTTGATGATATAGACAAGCTCACATTGCTTAGTCTCGAGTTCACTTGGAGTGCCGAAGATGATCCAATTAGGCCGGTGATACTAGAGGAAATGAAGAATATCAAGAGTGGGAATGAGCTAGTGGAAGAAGTAAGGAAGATTATGAAGAACATCAACGCTGGCAGTACTATCTCCTTCCTCCTTGAGCTGAGTGTTGCCGAGATTCCCCTTTATACATGTGAGGTTCCAATACCGTCACATCCAGCTGAGCAAGATAGCAAGAGTCCAGAGGAAGAAAGACCTCAGATTGAAGAAGAAATACTTGAAGAAAACGAACAAGATGATCCAGAGCTCGAACAACAAAGTGATAAAGTTGAAGACATATCACCTATTACTCTTGAAGAAGCAAAACAAGTTGATGTGATTGAAGATGAAGAACCAGAAATGCATTTTCCCATCGTCATACAGGAGCATGATGCAGCAGGTTTATCTAATCCTCTAGATGACATGCAACTGTTTAATTTCTTTGCTACTACCTTGCATTACATGATATCATCGATTAAGATTGATTTGAAAACTCATTTGCTTGGATATGATGATATATACCCTGTTAGTGGCATTACTCTCATTTGTGATGATCATAGTTACTTTCTTCGTGCTAGTCCTATGCTTAATGAAACATATCATTCCCATGCTAGTCTTGAGCTTAATGATAAATTTCATCCTCATGTTAGTGTCGACCTTGCTGATTTATACCATCCTAAACATGTGATTTATAGCTATGCTTATGTAATTGGATAAACGATTGATGACTTGGTGGGTATTATCCCTATCACTTGCATTGTCTCTTTTGTGGAGTGTTCTTTCAGGTTTTTGCTCCTGCATCGTTCACTTCATGCTGACCAGGTTCCACGTGACATTCCTTGGGACCCTGCCGGACTCAGAGCATCGTGATGAGGAGAAGCAATGGGGAACACATGGAAGAGAGAAGCTGGAGCTTTCATGTGGAAGCAAAAGGAGAAGAGCTGCAGTTTAGAGAGTGATTATACGAGTGCTACATCATCAAGGCCCGGTGAGCTGTTTCATGACCCATTTTGAAATCATCATCCATTGATGCTTGCTGAATTAAATTGCTATTTGGGTTGCTTGTGGCATTTCTTAAATGTTGTCCCACTGAATTTCACCTTTGACATATGGTGCTTGATGAGAATATGCGAACTGATTGTTGAATGCCTTGTAAACTAATGATCTACACCCTGTTTGCTTTGCTGAAAGTAGTGAAAGCTATTAGTTTTGAGTGATCAAATCCCTAGTGCACTAGTAAACTTAATCATTTTCTACTTTTACCTTGATACACTTAGATCATTAAGTGTTAGATGCTGAGTTTGTGCCTATTGTGTTCCCATTGAGAGCAATCACTTTACCACTATGGACTAGTATGATATGTTCCCTGGATAGGTAGCATGTGAACCAGACATGGAGAAGTGATGATTCATGTTTTTGTGCTTATGCGTTATTCATTTAAGATAAGTAATAATGAATAAATAAGTCTGATTACCTACAGTAACATGTCATGTTCCCTGGATCGGTGGCATGTGAAATCTAGTTAGCTTGGTTAGTAGTTAATAATAAAAATTGTAATTGTCAAACCAGGTGTATACCATGTTCTCTTGATTGGTGGTATGTTCCTTTGGGGAGACAAACAAAAAAACTACTAATTTGTCGAGCCAGGTGTACACCATGTTCTCGGGATCGGTGGTATGTTCCTTTGGTGAGACCGATAAAATATTATCATTACTTCCTTCAAATGCAATAAGTGCTTCAACCATAATGTTATGTTCCAGGTAATAAGTTTTTTTTTGGGATCATGCTCTCTTTAGGAACCCTTTTGGCACAATCATCATTTGAACTAGTTGATCTTCTTTTATCATTGTAAAAGTTTAAGATGGTCAACTCTACTAGTATCCTATTGCTTTGAAGCACTCCTAACCATTAATTTTCACTAGCAAAGTTCAAAGCATGCATTATATAGAGATCTACTTCACTTGGACATTCTTTAGTCATCTCACTATTCACTATCTTGCTCTTGTCATATTCCTTTGCTTGAGGACAAGCAAAGATTTAAGTGTGGGGGAACTTGATAAGCGCATTTCATATATATTTTAGGCACACAAATTCACCATTTGTTGACATGTGTCCATCTATTCTTGCTAAGAATTATTGAATATTGCATGAAAAAAAATCATATAAAAGGATTGTTGACTAGTAACTTGTTTATTTTGCAGAAAAGTGCGACAAGGCACAAAACTCTTCTACTAAAAATGATCAAGTGATGGAGTCAAGGAGCTGAGCGTGAAGGAAAGAAGTAACCGAGAGGCCAAACTAAAGATGGTAGGACCAACTTGGGAAGAAAGAAGGAAGAAGGAGGGCCAAAGTGAAAATGTTCAGATCTGATTGGGGGGGGATCAAAATCCCTAGCCGCATCTCCACTGCAATCAGGCCTGTCTTCTCACCCTTCTCCTCCCCGCCTCCTTCTCCACCTCCGGCCGCCGCCACGGCCAAGCCGGCGTGGTGGCGCGCCAGCAGCCTTCATCCACCAGCAGCATCCATCACTAGCACCACCGCACCCCAGCGCCATCCATCAGCACATCACCAGCTCCACCACACGCCACCATCTCCACCATAGTGCCACACTGCCGCACCTCGCGCGCCCGACCAGACGGGTGTCTGGGTACCCGCGCGACTCCACTCCTCCTCCACTGCCGCCTCTGCCGATCCTCCCCTCATCCCTACTGTTGTTCCTCTTCCCTGCTGCTTCTTCTTCATAGCCCTAATGCTGCTTCTTCTCTGAACCTGCTGCTTCTACTGCTTCTTCTACAAGCACCGCTGCTGCTCCCTTCTTCTTGCGCCCCTGCTGCTCCTCTTTCTCCACTCTCCATCCCCACATTGTTGCTACTTCTTCTTGCGAATTCCTGCTCCCTTCGCCTACCTTGCTGCTCCCTGCCACTTCTCTGAACCTTTTACTGCTGCTCCTTCCCCCACGAACCTGCTGCTGCTCCTTCCTCAATCTCCTGCAGCTTCTGTTATCCATCTATCTTGCTGCTGCTTATCTCTTTCTTTGAATTTTCTATAATAGGAGATGTGTAGTACTTGTAAGGTCCAGATTTTGGTAAGTTTTTGGATCCAACTAGTTTGTTCAGTTCGTACTTGTTAAATATCATGTCATAAATTCTATGTTCTGAATAGTGGATTTCGTGTTGCTTTGGGAACTAATTAACATGCAATATTTTGTTACTTTGAGAGATACTTGATCTATTATATATTGGTTCTATCAATTAGTATTCTGCTAGCATATATGTTTGTTCACCTTGTGTACTAGTCCCCAGTACTAGTTAACTTCCAGTACCAGCTAACTATGTGTGTGTGTTTAATTTTCAGTCTCTGTGACAAATATGTTTGTAATGTCACCCATTTCCATTCTGCTATATGTGTTCATGTCCTGGTGTTCTCTTTGTGTTACTGTTTTAGTTTCTCATGCCAATAAAAAATAATACTAAAAAGACAGAGAGTATAATCTGAATCTCCCTTTGCTTCTTTTCATTTACTTTGTCGCTGATTTTCCGAAACGATCTTAGATACTTTAGGTTTATTTTCCCTGTAATCGTCACTTAAATTGTCTAGCCTAGCTTTAGCCGAGCATCATCGCTGATCGTCCAGTCCCTGTGGAGAACACGACATCCGTAGTTTGGACGAAATATCCCACCAAAAATCCCCGCCCCGGCACCCGCCGCTGAGGTGTGAGTAATGGACTTACACTGGGGGCTAAAGCGGGGGCTGCATCGAGGGTTGGGGTCTGGGCAGATCTCCACCACCGTCGGCATGCGCGAAGTGCTCGCCAAAGGCTTATAGCCTGTCGAAGCCTTGGCCCTCTTGGCCGCCCTTTGGGCCAGCGTCTCCGTGTCCCTGTAAAGATGAGATCATGTCAGGAAACATAGCACGACCTGATGGACAAAGACAATGAAGGGCGAGGTGCTTACTCCTCCTCCTCCTCTGGTCTCCTCATCCTCTTCGAGCTGAAGGACCCGAAGTCGAAATCGGCCTCCGTGTCGCTGTCCGAAGGGGAAGGAAAAGGGGATGGGGTCCTGCGCCGCTTGGACAAGGAAGATGCGGCGACCGTTGCCTTCTTCTTTGCTACTGCGGCCCTCGTCTGGTGCCCGGGCTGCGTCTGAGCCTGTTGTCGCTGCGTGGTCCCACCGGACCGGACCCGCTCGCCGGAGCTAGCCCTCCGCAGGACACATTTTCTCCCCGGGGCCTGGGGGTCATCCGTCTCAGTCTGCTCTTCAGCTGACTGCTCGGCCGCGTCTTCAACAGGGGGGCGCCGGTGCTGCTGGCCTCCCTGGCAGACCCCACCCAGTCGGTGAGTTCCTTCTCCTCTGCGGCCGTGTCGGCCTGGTCCTCAATGGTGCCGACGCTGCCGGCCTTCTTGGCGAGTTCGGCCTCCTCCACACTGGCGGCAATATACGTAAGCTCCGCCTTGGTGGTGTCACGGATGAGCAGCGGCTCGTCACGGACATACCTCTCCGACAGGTTGGTAACGAAGGCCCTCAGCCGCTCCACTTCTGGCTCAGCCCAGCTTAGATCGAGGTCGTGTGCATTGAAGTCCGGCATCATAGCAATGTTGGCGGTCTGCCAAGAGTTGTTGCTCAACGGGACCACTCCCGCTGGCAACCCAAACAAAGACCCGCCGGCCTTGACGACCTTCACGGCCTTGCCGGCCTTCTCGGCTTTGCCGGTCCTCTCGAATCCAACGGCCTCGTCGACCTTGAGCTGAAAAAGCCTTTGGCAGAGGTGGGCATGCTGCAGCACCGTGAAATTGTGCTTCAAGCCAGGACGGAGCCTCATGATGTCGGCCACATTCCTAAAGTCCCAGGTCGGCCTCCCCTTGTTGTGCAGTGGGGCAATCCGACGGCGGAGGAAGTCAGCACCAATCATATCAAGGGTGAGCCCGGCCGAATTGAGGCGATGGATCCTGGTGGTGTCCACCGTGAGCTTTTCGCCATTGGCGTCGACATCGCCCCATTCTGTTCTGGGCACCGGCGGCGACCGACGGACCCGGCAAAACTCCTACGGATCTGCCTCCTCAATCCAGCACCACCGTGAAACGTCTCCAACGTATCTATAATTTTTGATTGTTCCATGCTATTATATTATCAACCTTGGATGTTTTATATGCACTTATATGCTATTTTATATGATTTTTGGGACTAACCTATTAACCTAGAACCCAGTGCCAGTTTCTGTTTTTAGCTTGTTTTAAAGTATCGCGGAAAAGAAAAATCAAACGGAGTCCAATTGACTTGAAACTTCACCGAACTTATTTTTGGACCAGAAGAAGCCAACGGAGTATCGGAGTTGTACCAGGAGATTCCCGGGCTGCCCACGAGGGTGGGGGTGCACCCACCCCCCTGGGCGCGCCCCCCTACCTCTTGGACAGCCCGGAGGTCCACCGACGTACTTCTTCCTCCCATATATACCCATATA
Organism: Triticum urartu; assembly: GCF_003073215.2. NCBI lineage: Eukaryota > Viridiplantae > Streptophyta > Magnoliopsida > Poales > Poaceae > Triticum > Triticum urartu. The sequence continues at coordinate 315,134,982 of NC_053027.1, forward strand.
CCCTAAAAACTTCGGGGAGCAGAATAGATTGGGAGTTCCACCGCCAGAAGCCTCTGGGGCCACCGAAAACCAATCTAGACCCGTTCTGGCACCCTGCCGGAGGGGGAAATCCCTCTCCGGTGGCCATCCTCATCATCCCGGTGCTCTCCATGATGAGGAGAGAGTAGTTCTCCCTCGGGGCCGAGGGTATGTACCAGTAGCTATGTGTTTGATCTCTCTCTCTCTCTCTCTCGTGTTCTTGAGGTGGTACGATCTTGATGTATCACGAGCTTTGCTATTATAGTTAGATCTTATGATGTTTCTCCCCCTCTACTCTCTTGTAATAGATTGAGTTTTCCCTTTGAAGTTATCTTATCGGATTGAGTCTTTAAGGATTTGAGAACACTTGATGTATGTCTTGCATGGGATATACGTGGTGACAATGGGTTATTCTATTGATTCACTTGATGTATGTTTTGGTGATCAACTTGCGGGTTCCGCCCATGAACCTATGCATAGGGGTTGGCACACGTTTTCATCTTGACTCTCCAGTAGAAACTTTGGGGCACTCTTTGAAGTACTTCATGTTTGTTTGAATAGATGAATCTGAGATTGTATGATGCATATTGTATAATCATACCCATTGATACTTGAGGTGACATTGGAGTATCTAGGTGACATTAGGGTTTTGGTTGATTTGTGTCTTAAGGTATTATTCTAGTACGAACTCTATGATAGATTGAACGGAAAGAATAGCTTCGTGTTATTTTACTACGGACTCTTGAATAGATCGATCAGAAAGGATAACTTTGAGGTGGTTTCGTACCCTACCTCAATCTCTTCGTTTGTGCTTCGCTATTAGTGACTTTGGAGTGACTCTTGGTTGCATGTTGAGGGATAGTTATATGATCCAATTATGTTATTATTGTTGAGAGAACTTGCACTAGTGAAAGTATGAACCCTAGGCCTTATTTCAACGCATTGCAATACCGTTTGTGCTCACTTTTATCATTAGTTACCTTGCTGTTTTTATATTTTCAGATTACAAAAACCATTATCTACTATCTATATTGTACTTGTATCACCATCTCTTCGCCGAACTAGTGCACCTATACAATTTACTATTGTATTGGGTGTGTTGGGGACACAAGAGACTCTTTGTTATTTGGTTGCAGGGTTGCTTGAGAGAGACTATCTTCATCCTACGCCTCCTACGGATTGATAAACCTTTGGTCATCCACTTGAGGGAAATTTGCTACTATCGTACAAACCTCTGCACTTGGAGGCCCAACAATGTCTACAAGAAGAAGGTTGTGTAGTAGACATCAAGCACTTTTCTGGCGCCGTTGCCGGGGAGGTGAGTGCTTGAAGGTATATCTTTAGATCTTGCAATCGAATCTTTTAGTTTCTTGTTTTATCACTAGTTTAGTTTATAAAAGAAAAATACAAAAAAATGAAATTGAGTTTGCCTCATACGCTTCATCTTTTTAATATGATGAAAAGGAAAATTGTTCTCAAGTGCTATAAGAAGAAGTCTATAAAATGTTTGGCACTAAATCTTTGAATGATGAGCATGATTGCAATGTTGTTAGTATGAACTCTTTCATCATCCATAGTACTAATGATGATTGCACTAGTTATGATGAAAATGTCTCCTATAAACATGTCAATTTTTGTGGAGTGCATTGGGTTTGCAAGTACACACCAAATAGGGAAGATAGATATTGCAAGAGGCATAAGCATTTAGAAACTAAATTGTTGCAAGAAAGGCTAGATATTTGTGCTGAAAATTTAAATTCTCTTAGCCGTACCTTTGAACTTTGCAATGAACGTGATCATTTCAGTACCCAATGAAAATTCGTTTCATGATTGTATCGTGTCCAAAAATTGTGACGACTTGATTTCTCTTGCACATCATAATGAACTTAGTTTGCTCTTGGGTTATGAAGAAATGAAACGTATGACTAAGGTTATTCCAGAATTTGCCCTTTATAGAGTTCTTAATTTTGATCTAGGAGAAATTTATATGTATTGTATGGTGAATTGCATTGAAAATCCTTATATTGCCAATTACATAAAGGAAAGAAAACAAATAGAGGATGAAGAGAATACTAATGAAAGGGAAGAGACTTCCCAATATTCTCCTATTATTTCTTATGATGAATCAGGTAACAAGGAGGAGCCTTCTATTCAACCAATCTCATTAATAAGGATCTACAGAAAGAGGATTAAACCCACACATGATGTGAAGAAGAAAAAGAAAAAAACAGAGAAGCAAAGGTAAAAAGGTATCTCTCCCAAATGATGTTGCTCCTATTACTCCTTGTGATGATGATAATTGCTATACTATTGGTGCTATCCATACTATTAATGATGAGAGTGATTATGCTTATGATATGAAAAGGCCCAAGCTTGGGGATGCTATGTTTGATGAAGATGATGTTTTTGAGAATATATTTTCTGCAATTAATGTTAGCCCCAAGCTTGGGGAAGCTATGTTTAATGAGGATGCTATTTTTAGTCTCTCAAGATTCGATATGCAAATTTATAATGATGATAGCATACCTCCTACTTATGATGATTATATTGATGAAAGTGGGTTTGGAAGAGTGTCAACTTTAGGAATTAATGATCCCACTATTTGGAGGATGATGAATATTATAATATCTATGAAAGTGGATTTGGAGAGGTCATGACTTTATTTAGTGATGTATGCACTATCTTGGAAGAGGTTTCACTTGATTATGATGAGAACAAAGTTGCTACTTATGATGATTATTTTGATAACACGTATGCTATAAAAATTAGTGATGATTATATTTATGAAACTTGTCATGATTATGATTACCCCTTTTTTGAACATTACTCTTTTAATATGGAAACAATTTATAGTATTCGAGTTTCTTATGATACTCCCACTATTGCTTATGTGGAGAGTAATAAAATTTCTATGCTTGTAGATCATGAAAAGAATGCTTTATGTGATGGTTATTTTTTTGAATTCATTAATGATGCTACTGAAAGTTATTATGAGGGAGGAATGTATGCTTGTAGGAGCTGCAATAATATCAAGTTTCCTCTCTACATGTTGAAAATCTTGAAGTGTTGCTTGCTTTACCTTCCTATGCAAGTTGATTCTTGTTCACATAAGTTGGTTGCTCACAAAATCCCTATGAATAGGAAGTTGATTAGACTTAAATGTGCTAGTCATATTCTTCATGATGCTCTCTTTATGTTTCAATTCTTATCTTTTATGTGAGCATCATTGAAATCATCATGCCTAGCTAGGGGAGTTAAACGTTAGCTCTTGTTGGGAGGCAACCCAATTTTATTTTTGTTCCCGTTTAGTAATAAATAATTCATCTAGCCTCTGTTTAGATGTGGTTTTATGTTTTAATTAGTGTTTGTGCCAAGTAAAGACTTTAGGACCTTCTTGGGTGATGGTTATTTGACCTGCTGTAAAAAACAGAAAGTATGCGCTCATGGGAATAATTTTCATTTCTTACGAGAGAGAGAGATAAAATACCAATTCCACTTCCAGTAGATTAATAAACAAATTTCCTAGGACTTCCTAATTTCTCAAGATTTTATGAGTTACAGAAGTATTCGAATCCTACAGATTACTACAGACTGTTCTGTTTTTGACAGATTCTATTTCTATCTGTTGTTTGCTTACTTTGATGAATCTATGAGTAGTACCGGAGGGTATGAACCACAGAGAAGTTGGAATTCAGTAGATATTACACCAATATGAATTTAGAATGAGTTCAAAACAGTACCTAAGTGGTGATTTATTGTCTTATACTAACGGAGCTTACGAGTTTTCTGTTAAGTTTTGTGTTGTGAAGTTTTCAAGTTTTGGGTAAATATTCGATGGACTATGGAATAAGGAGTGGCAAGAGCCTTAGCTTGGGGATGCCCAAGGAACCCCAAGGTAATATTCAAGGACAACCAAAAGCCTAAGCTTGGGGATGCCCCGGAAGGCATCCCCTCTTTCGTCTTCGTTCATTGGTAACTTTACTTGGAGCTATATTTTTATTCACCACATGATATGTGTTTTGCTTGGAGCGTCAATTTATTTTATTTTGTTTTGCTTGCTGTTTGAATAAAGTATCAATATCTTAAATTCTTAAATGTTAGAGAGTCTTCACATAGTTTCATAATTATTCAACTACTCATTGATCTTCACTTACATCTTTCAGAGTAGTTTGTCATTTGCCCTAGTGTTTCACTTATATCTTTTAGAGCACGGTGGTGGTTTTATTCTATAGAAACAAATGAACTCTCATGCGTCACTTATATTATTCTGAGAGTCCTAAACAGCATGGTAATTTGCTTTGGTTACGAATTTAGTCCGAATATTATGGGCATCCAAGAGGGATATAATAAAAACTTTCATATGAAGTGCATTGAATACTATGAGAAGTTTGATACTTGATGATTGTTTTGAGATATGAGGATGGTAATATTAGAGTCATGCTAGTGAGTAGTTGTGAATTTGAGAGATACTTGTGTTAAAGTTTGTGATTCCCGTAGCATGCACGTATGGTGAACCGTTATGTGATGAAGTCCGAGCATGATTTATTTATTGATTGTCTTCCTTATGAGTGGCGGTCGGGGACGAGCGATGGTATTTTACTACCAATCTATCCCCCTAGGAGCATGCGCATAGTACTTTGTTTTCATAACTAATAGATTTTTGCAATAAGTATGTGAGTTCTTTATGACTAATGGTGAATCCATGGATTATCCGCACTCTCACCCTTCCACCATTGCTAGCCTCTCTATTATCGCGCAACTTTCGCCGGTACCATAAACCCACCATAGATCTTCCTCAAAACAACCACCATACCTACCTATTATGGCATTTCCATAGCCATTCCGAGATATATTGCAATGCAACTTTCCACCGTTCCGTTATTATGACACACTTCATCATTGTCATATTGCTTTGCAAGAACATGTAGTTGACATCGTATTTGTGGCAAAGCCACCGTTCATAATACTTCCATACATGTCACTCTTGATTCATTGCACATCCCGGTACACCGCCGGAGACATTCATATAGAGTCATATTTTGTTCAAAGTATCGAGTTGTAATTCTTGAGTTATAAGTAAATAAAAGTGTGATGATCATCATTACTAGAGCATTTTCCCACTGAGGAAAGGATGATGGAGACTATGATTCCCCCACAAGTCGGGATAAGACTCTGGATGAAAAATAAAAAAAGGCCATAAAAAAGAGAAAAGGCCCAAATAAAAAAATAAAATAAAAAAAATATAAAAATATAAAAATGAGAGAAAAAGATAGAAGGGGAAATGCTACTATCCTTTTACCACACTTGTGCTTCAAAGTAGCACCATGATCTTCATGATAGAGAGTCTCCTATGTTGTCACTTTCATATACTAGTGGGAATCTTTCATTATAGAACTTGGCTTGTATATTCCAATGATGGGCTTCCTCAAAATGCCCTAGATCTTTGTGAGCAAGCGAGTTGGATGCACTCCCACTAGTTTCTTTTGTAGAGCTTTCATAAATTTATAGCTCTAGTGCATCTGTTGCATGGCAATCCCTACTCACTCACATTGATATCTATTGATAGGCATCTCCATAGCCCGTTGATACACCTAGTTGATGTGAGACTATCTTCTCCTTTTTGTCTTCTCCACAACCACCATTCTATTCCACCTATAGTGTTATGTCCATGGCTCGCTCATGTATTGCGTGAAGATTGAAAAAGTTTGAGAACATCAGAAGTACGAAACAATTGCTTGGCTTGTCATCGAGGTTGTGCATGATTTAAATATTTTGTGTGGTGAAGATAGAGCATAGCCAGACTATATGATTTTGTAGGGATAGCTTTCTTTGGCCATGTTATTTTGAGAAGACATGATTACTTGGTTAGTATGCTTGAAGTATTATTATTTTAATGTAAATATTAAACTTTCATCTTGAATCTTATGGAGCTGAATATTCTTGCCACAATAAAGAGAACTACATGGATAAATATGTTAGGTAGCATTACACATCAAAAATTCTGTTTTTATCATTTACCTACTCGAGGACGAGCAGGAATTAAGCTTGGGGATGCTGATAGGTCTCCAACGTATCTATAATTTTTTATTGTTCCATGCTATTATATTATCAACCTTGGATGTTTTATATGCATTTATATGCTATTTTATATGATTTTTGGGACTAACCTATTAACCTAGAGCCCAGTGCCAGTTTCTGTTTTTACCTTGTTTTAGAGTATCGCAGAAAAGGAAAATCAAACGGAGTCCAATTAACCTGAAACTTCACGGAACTTATTTTTGGAACAGAAGAAGCCCACCGAGTATCAGAGTTGGACCAGGAGAGTCCTGGGCTGCCCACGAGGGTGGGGGGCGCGCCCCCCTGCCTCGTGGACAGCCCAAAGGTCCACCGACGTACTTCTTCCTCCCATATATACCCATATAACCTAAAAACTTCGGGGAGCAGAATAGATCGGGAGTTCCGCCGCCAGAAGCCTCCGTAGCCACCGAAAACGAATCTAGACTCGTTCCGGCACCCTGCCGGAGGGGGAAATCCCTCTGCGGTGGCCATGATCATCATCATCCCGGTGCTCTCCATGACGAGGAAGGAGTATTTCTCCCTCGGGGCTGAGGGTATGTACCAGTAGCTATGTGTTTGATCTCTCTCTCTCTCATGTTCTGGAGGTGGTACGATCTTGATGTATCGCGAGCTTTGCTATTATAGTTGGATCTTATGATGTTTCTCCCCCTCTACTCTCTTGTGGTGGATTGAGTTTTCCCTTTGAATTTATCTTATCGGATTGAGTCTTTAAGGATTTGAGAACACTTGATGTATGTCTTGCGTGGGATAAGCGTGGTGACAATGGGATATTCTATTGATTCACTTGATGTATGTTTTGGTGATCAACTTGCGGGTTCCGCCCATTAACCTATGCATAGGGGTTGGCACACGTTTTCGTCTTGACTCTTCGGTAGAAACTTTGGGGAACTCTTTGAAGTACTTTGTGTTGGTTTGAATAGATGAATCTGAGATTGTGTGATGCATATTGTATAATCATACCCACGGATACTTGAGGTGACATTGGAGTATCTAGGTAACGTTAGGGTTTTGGTTGATTTGTGTCTTAAGGTGTTATTCTAGTACGTACTCTATGATAGATTGAACGGAAAGAATAGCTTCATGTTATTTTACTACGGATTCTTGAATAGATCGATCAGAAAGGATAACTTTGAGGTGGTTTCGTACCCTACCATAATCTCTTCGTTTGTTCTCCGCTATTAGTGACTTTGGAGTGACTCTTTGTTGCATGTTGAGGGATAGTTATATGATCCAATTATGTTATTATTGTTGAGAGAACTTGCACTAGTGAAAGTATGAACCCTAGGCCTTGTTTCGATGCATTGCAATATGGTTTGTGCTCACTTTTATCATTAGTTACCTTGCTGTTTTTATATTTTCATATTACAAAAACCATTATCTACTATCTATATTGCACTTGTATCACCATCTCTTCGTCGAACTAGTGCACCTATACAATTTACTATTGTATTGGGTGTGTTGGGGACACAAGAGACTCTTTGTTATTTGGTTGCAGGGTTGCTTGAGAGAGTCTATCTTCATCCTATGCCTCCTGCGGATTGATAAACCTTAGGTCATCCACTTGAGGGAAATTTGCTACTGTCCTACAAACCTCTGCACTTGGAGGCCCAACATCGTCTACAAGAAGAAGGTTGTGTAGTAGACATCACACCGGCCCCGCCACTCTTCCCACCGCTCCTTCTGGGCACCTTCTGGGTACGTGCCCTGGCTGGATGTAAGGACAGAAGTAGTGGCGGAAGAGCGTCGTGCCGGGGAGCACTCCGACGAAGCCCTCGCAGAGATGGGTGAAGAAGGCCATGCACGCCATGAAATTTGGCGTGAAGTCAAAAAGGTGAAAGACGTAGGTATGCATAATGTCATTGAAGAAATCGGAGAAAGGGGGGCAGAGCCAGCAGGAGAAGTAATCAACGAAGAAGGGGTACCGATTCGGGCCGTCCTTGGCGAAGGCGGTGGGGATGATGCGCGTGGCGGGGTGCCCCGATGTCTCCCTTCCCCACAGGGGCCTGAACATGTCCCTGAGAACGAGTGCGTCGACCGTCGAGGTGAAGAAGGCGCACTACGTTCGAAGCACCAATTTGCTCTCCTGCGCCTCCTTCCCTCCGTCGTCTTTGGCCGCTCCCTTGCCCTTGCCAGTCTTGGGCGCCATGGCGGCTAGGAGGGGGTGAGGGTTCAAGGGTAATGGGGGCACGGCAGTGGCGAGCGGGGGTGAGATCTTCGACTTGTGTTCGGAGAAGAGTAGGGGAATGGCAGTTCCGATTTTGAGAAGGCACAGGGGGTAAATGAGTAGCGCCCCTACAGTTCTACCTTTTTATGGGGAAGACGCGGGCCGCCTCTTTACTATTCACCATGATGTGACACAAGCATGCTGCAACCGCCCCACGCACGACCCCCACGTCACACATTCAACGCGGGTCGTGGGGAAGCACAACTGCCGGAGGAGCTACCACAGTTAAAACCCCGCCACGCGTGCCCGTGCACTGTTCTCGGCCTAGCCCAACAACGCTCTGCATTTATGTGTGGCCCTCGCCCGGGGGCTCGTGTCGGTGTAAAAAAGTAGGGGCCTTCTATACCCCTTTACTTGTGCACGGGCGGTCGTAGCCGCACCTGCGACCACGCTTGGCGGGGCAGAGGAAACGAACATACAAAACTACCCGAGCAGCACTGAAGCCAGAGGCGCGAAGAGGAAAGGGACAAGATGGGTTTCCCCTGGCAAGAGCCTTGCCGGGGACGACCTACACTGCCCCAGCAAGACCATTACCGGCGCAACTTGCCCATCACCATTGAGACCGCCACCTTTGAGCCTGAGGATTATGACGCCATCGAGAACGTCAAGACCAATGCTCAGGAGCGCCTGCTACGCCTTGAGCTTGCGTTGGTTTTCCCCGAAGAGGAAGGGATGATGCAGCAGAGTAGCGTAAGTATTTCCCTCAGTTTTTGAGAACCAAGTTATCAATCCAGTAGGAGGTCAGGCTCAAGTCCCTCATACCTGCACAAAACGATAGCTACTCACAACCAACGCGATTAGGGGTTGTCAATCCCTTCACGGTCACTTACGAGAGTGAGATCTGATAGATATAATATTTTTGGTATTTTTGGTATAAAGATGCAAAGTGAAAAGTAAAGGCTATGTAAAAAGGAAAGCAAGATTAAAGTGATGGAGATTGATATGATGAGAATAGACCCGGGGGCCATAGGTTTCACTAGTGGCTTCTCTCAAGAGCATAAGTATTCTACGGTGGGTGAACAAATTACTGTTGAGCAATTGACAGAATTGAGCATAGTTATGATAATATCTAGGCATGATCATGTATATAGGCATCACGTCCATGACAAGTAGACCGAAACGATTCTGCATCTACTACTATTACTCCACTCATCGACCGCTATCCAGCATGCATCTAGAGTATTAAGTTAAAAACAGAGTAACGCCTTAAGCAAGATGACATGATGTAGAGAGATAAATTCATGCAATATGAAATAAACCCCATCTTGTTATCCTCGATGGCAACGATGCAATACGTGCCTTGCTGCCCCTTCTGTCACTGGGATAGGACACCGCAAGATCGAACCCAAAGCTAAGCACTTCTCCCATGGCAACAACTACCAATCTAGTTGGCCAAACCAAATGGATAATTCGAAGAGACTTGCAAAGGTAACCAATCATACATAAAAGAATTCGTAGAAGATTCAAATATTATTCATAGATAGACTTGATCATAAACCCACAATTCATCGGTCTCAACAAACACACCGCAAAAAGAAGATTACATCGAATAGATCTCCACAAGAGAGGGGGAGAACTTTGTATTGAGATTCAAAGAGAGAGAATAATCCATCTAGCTACTAACTATGGACCTGAAGGTCTGAGGTAAACTACTCACACTTCATTGGAGAGGCTATGATGACGTAGAAGCCCTCTGTGATGACGGCCCTCTTTCGGCGGAGCTCCAGAACAGGCCCCAAGATGGGATCTCGTGGATAAAGAAAGTTGCAGCGGTGGAATTAGGTTTTTGGCTCCTGTTCTGATCGTTTGGGGGTACTTAGGTATATAAAGGAGGAAGGTGTACACCAGAGGAGCACCGAGGGGCCCATGAGGCAGGGGGCGCGCCCCCCACCCTCGTGACCGCCTCTTTTCTTCCTTGGAGCAGGGTCCAAGTCTCTTGGATCACGTTCGGTGAGAAAATCACGTTCCCGAAGGTTTTATTCCGTTTGGACTCCGTTTGATATTCCGTTTCTTCGAAAGACTGAAATAGGCAAAAAACAGCAATTCTGGGCTGGGCCTCCGGTTAATAGGTTAGTCCCAAAAAATAATATAAAAGTGGAAAATAAAGCCCAATATAGGTCAAAACAGTAGATACTATAGCATGGAGCAATCAAAAATTATAGATACGTTGGAGACGTATCAGGCATCCCCAAGCTTATTCCTGCTCGTCCTCGAGTAGGTAAATGCTAAAAAGAGAATTTTTGATGCGGAGTGCTACTTGGCATAATTTCAATGCAAATCTTCTTAATTGTTGTATGAATATTCAGATTAGAAAGATTCAAGACAAAAGTTTATATTGACATAAAAATAATAATACTTGAAGCATACTAATAAAGCAATTATGTATTCTCAAAATAACATGGCCAAAGAAAGTTATCCCTACAAATTCATATAGTATGGCTATGCTCTATCTTCACCACACAAAATATTTAAATCATGCACAACCCCGATGACAAGCCAAGCAATTGTTTCATACTCTAACTTTTTCAAAACTTTTTCAATCTTCACACAATACATGAGCGTGAGCCATGGATATAGCACTATTGGTGGAATAGAATGGTGGTTCTGGAGAAGACAAAGAGGAGAAGATAGTCTCACATCAACTAGGCGTATCAACGGGCTATGGAGATGCCCATCAATAGATATCAATGTGAGTGAGTAGGGATTGCCATGCAACGGATGCACTAGAGATATAAGTATATGAAAGCTCAAGAAGAAACTAAGTGGGTGTGCATCCAACTTGCTTGCTCATGAAGACCTAGGGCAATTTGAGGAAGCCCATCATTGGAATATACAAGCCAAGTTCTATAATGAAAAATTCCCACTAGTATATGAAAGTGATAACATGAGAGACTCTCTACTATGAAGATCATGGTGCTACTTTGAAGCACAAGTGTGGTAAAAGTATAGTAACATTTTCCCTTCTCTATTTTTCTCTCATTTTTTTTATTTGGGCATTTTCTCTTTTTTATGGCCTCTTTTTATTTGCGCTCCTTTGGCCTCTTTTTTTCGTCTGGAGTCTCATCCCGACTTATGGGGGAATCAGTCTCCATCAATCTTTCCTCACTGGGACAATGCTCTAATAATGATGATCATCACATTTTTATTTTTATTACAACTCAATACTTAGAACAAAATATGACTCTATATGAATGCCTCCGGCGGTGTACCGGGATATGCAATATGACAATGATGGAGTGTGTCATGATGAACTAGATGGTGGAAAGTTGCATGGCAATATATCTCGGAATGGCTATGGAAATGCCATAATAGGTAGGTATGGTGGCTGTTTTGAGGAAGGTATATGGTAGGTGTATGATACCGGCGAAAAGTGTGCGGTATTAGAGAGGCTAGCAAAGGTGGAAGGGTGAGAGTGCGTATAATCCATGGACTCAACATTAGTCATAAAGAACTCATATACTTATTGCAAAAATCTAGAAGTTATCAAAGAAAAGTATTACTTGCATGATCCTAGGGGGATAGATTGGCAGGAAAAGACCATCGCTTGTCCCCGACCGCCACTCATAAGGATGACAATCAATAAATAAATCATGCTCCGACTTCATCACATAATGGTTCACCATACGTGCATGCTATGGGAATCACAAACTTTAACACAAGTATTCTTTAAATTCAAAACTACTCAACTAGCATGACTTTAATACTATCACCTCCATATCTCAAAACAATTATCAAGCTTCAATCTTTTCTTAGTATTCAACACACTCAAAAGAAAGTTTCACAAATCTTGAATACCAAGCATATTATTATTAAGCAAATTACCATGCTATTAAGAGACTCTCAAAATAATTTAAGTGAAGCATGAGAGATCAATAGTTTCTTTAAAACAAATCCACCACCGTGCTCGAAAAGATCTAAGTGAAGCACATAGAGCAAAATTATAACGCTCAAAAGATATAAGTGAAGCACATAGAGCAAAACTACTTAGCTCAAAAGATATAAGTGAAACACGTAGAGTATTCTATCAAATTTTAATTCATGTATGGCTCTCTCAAAAGGTGTGTACAGCAAGGACGATTGTGGCATACTAAGACACAAAGACACAAATAATATAAGATGCTCCAAGCAAGACACATATCATGTTGGTGAATAAAGATATAGCTCCAAGTAAATTACCGATGGAAGTGGACGAAAGAGGGGATGCCTTCCGGGGCATCCCCAAGCTTTTACTTCTTGGTGTTCTTGGATTATCTTGGGGGTTCCATGGGTATCCCCAAGCTTAGTCTCTTTCCACTCCTTGTTCCATGATCCATCAAAAGAATTCAACCAAAACTTGAAAACTTCACAACACAAAACTCAAAATAGAAAACTCGTGAGCTCCGTTAGCGAAAGAAAACAAAAGACCACTTCAAGGTACTGTAATGAACTCATTCTTTATTTATATTGGTGTTAAACCTAATGTATTCCAACTTCTCTATGGATTATAAACTATTTTACTATCCATAGATTCATCAAAATAAGCAAACAACACACGAAAAACAGAATCTGTCAAAAACAAAACAGTCTCTAGTAATCTGTAGCTAGCTTAAGATCTGGAACCCCAAAAATTCTAAAATAAATTTACGGAAGTGAACAATTTATCTATTAATCATATCCAAAAAGAATTAACTAAATATCACTCCTCAAATAAAAATGACAGCAGTTCTCGTGAGCGCTAAAGTTTCTGTTTTTTACAGCAAGGTCAACAAGACTTTCCCCAAGTCTTCCCAACGGTTCTACTTGGCACAAACACTAATTAAACACAAAAAAACACAATAAAAACAGAGGCTAAATAATTTATTTATTACTAAGCAGGATCAAGAAGTAAGGAATAAAAATAAAATTGGGTTGTCTCCCAACAAGCGCTATCGTTTAACACCCCTAGCTAGGCATAAAAGCGAGGATAGATCTAGGTATTGCCATCTTTGGTAGGCAATCCATAAGTGTCTCTCATGATAGTTTTATATGGTAAAATTTTATTTTCTTTCTAGGAAATTGTTCCATGCCCTTTTTAATGGAAATTGAAATCTAATATTCCCTTCCTTCATATCAATAATCGCACCAACCGTTCTAAGGAGAAGTCTACCAAGAATAATAGAGCAAGAAGGATTGCAATCTATATCAAGAACAATGAAATCTACTGGCACGTAATTCCTATTTGCAACAATAAGAACATCATTAATCCTTCCCATAGGTTTCTTAATAGTGGAATCTGCAAGATGCATGTTTAGAGATCAATCATCAAAATTACGGAAATCTAGCAAATCACACAAAGTCTTGGGAATAGTAGAAACACTAGCACCCAAATCACACAAAGCATAAAACTAATGATCTTTAATTTTAATTTTAATAGTTGGTTCCCACTTATCATAGAGTTTTCTAGGGATAGAAACTTTCAACTCAAGTTTTTCTTCATAAGATTGCATCAAGGCATCAACAATATGTTCGGTGAAGGCTTTATTTTGACTATAAGCATGTGGAGAATTTAGCACGGATTGCAACAAGGAAATACAATCAATTAAAGAACAACTTTCATAACTAAATTCCTTGAAATCCAATATAGTGGGTTTAGCAACATCTAGATTTTTATATCTGTCAATCCCACTTTCATCAATTTCATCATTAAGATCTAAATACTCCAAATTTTTAGAACGCCATATAGGTAAAGGAAGATCATATTCAGTTTCATCAAGATTCATATTGAAAAATAAAGATTTAATAGGGGACACATAAATAACTTTTAGATCTTCATCTTGATTTTCATAGGAATCGGGTTTAGCAGCCATCTTATTAACCAAGGTGGCTTGCATACTCGAAATTTCAGCAGTCATCTTTTCTAGACGAGCAATTTGGGATCTTATACCATCAAATTCTTTAGACATATCATCTAGATCTTTATTCATATAACTCATAAAACTTTTTTGTTCCTTAAGCTTGTTTCTAAAGAAATTATTATGCTCAAATTGCAAAACCATAAACTTCCTGACGTTGGTTTCGATCTCCTCTAACCTTTTAAGGTGAAGATCACCAAATCTCGGCTGAGCCATCATGACAAACAAGCAAACTAGCACACAAGAAAACAAGAGCAAGCGGGCAAAAGAGGCAAATAGAGAGGGAGGATAGAGAGAGAGGGCGAATAAAACGGCAAGGGTGAATTGGGGGTAGAGGAAAATGAGAGGCAAATGGAAAATAATGTAATGCGAGAGATAGGGATTGTGATGGGTACTTGGTATGTTGACTTTTTGCGTAGACTCCCCGGCAATGGTGCCAGAAATCCTTCTTGCTACGTCTTGAGCTTGCATTGGTTTTCCCCGAAGAGGAAGGGATGATGCAGCAGAGTAGCGTAAGTATTTCCCTCAGTTTTTGAGAACCAAGGTATCAATCCAGTAGGAGGCCACGCTCAAGTCCCTCGTATCTGCACAAAACGATAGCTACTCGCAACCAACGCGATTAGGGGTTGTCAATCCCTTCACGGTCACTTACGAGAGTGAGATCTGATAGATATAATATTTTTGGTATTTTTGGTATTAATATGCAAAGTAAAAAGTAAAAGCAAAGTAAAAAGTAAAGCAAGATTAGAGTGATGGAGATTGATATGATGAGAATAGACCCGGGGGCCATAGGTTTCACTAGTGGCTTCTCTCAAGAGCATAAGTATTCTATGGTGGGTGAACAAATTACTGTTGAGCAATTGACAGAATTGAGCATAGTTATGAGAATATCTAGGCATGATCATGTATATAGGCATCACGTCCGTGACAAGTAGATCGAAACGATTCTGCATCTACTACGATTATTCCTCTCATCGACCGCTATCCAGCATGCATCTAGAGTATTAAGTTAAAAACAGAGTAACGCCTTAAGCAAGATGACATGATGTAGAGAGATAAATTCATGCAATATGAAATAAACCCCATCTTGTTATCCTCGATGGTAACGATGCAATACGTGCCTTGCTGCCCCTTCTGTCACTGCGAAAGGACACCGCAAGATCGAACCCAAAGCTAAGCACTTCTCCCATGGCAAGAACTACCAATCTAGTTGGCCAAACCAAACAGATAATTCGAAGTGACTTGCAAAGATAACCAATCATACATAAAAGAATTCAGAGAAGATTCAAATATTATTCATAGATAGACTTGATCATAAACCCACAATTCATCGGTCTCAACAAACACACCACAAAAAGAAGATTACATCGAATAGATCTCCACAAGAGAGGGGGAGAACTTTGTATTGAGATTCAAAGAGAGAGAATAAGCCATCTAGCTACTAACTATGGACCCGAAGGTCTGAGGTAAACTACTCACACTTCATCGGAGAGGCTATGATGATGTAGAAGCCCTCCGTGATGACGGCCCTCTTCCGGCGGAGCTCCAGAACAGGCCCCAAGATGGGATCTCGTTGATACAGAAAGTTGCGGAGGTGGAATTAGGTTTTTGGCTCCTGTTCTGATCGTTTGGGGGTACGTAGGTATATATAGGAGGAAGGAGTACGCCGGAGGAGCACCGAGGGGCCCACGAGGTAGGGGCGCGCCCTAGGGGGGGCGCCCCCACCCTCGTGACCGCCTCTTTTTTGTTCCTTGGAGTAGGGTCCAAGTCTCCTGGATCACGTTCGGTGAGAAAATCACGTTCCCGAAGGTTTTATTCCATTTGGACTCCGTTTGATATTCCGTTTCTTCGAAACACTGAAATAGGCAAAAAACAGCAATTCTGGGCTGGGCCTCCGGTTAATAGGTTAGTCCCAAAAAATAATATAAAAGTGGAAAATAAAGCCCAATATAGTCCAAAATAGTAGATAATATAGCATGGAGCAATCAAAAATTATAGATACGTTGGAGACGTATCAGCGCCTACGTGGTGGCATGTAGATCTTTGTGATAAACAGGGGCCTACAAGACAGGGTAAGAACCAGAAGACGAAGACCCCCGGCAAGATCCTTGCTGGGGACGACCACAGAAACCCAGCAAGACCCTTGCTGGGTATATTTGCAAGGCCACAACCAGGCCCACATTTACCAAAGTTTCACTACCCCATGGGCGTTCCGACGCAGCAGCCAGCCTGCCAACTAGGAACACACCTTCGTGGCAGCATGCAACTCCTAGGCCAGCTAGGCAAGCACCTGCATGGTGGCATGGAGATCTTTGAGATGACCCTGCCACCGCACCAATGCAGCAGCCAACCAGCCATCGTGGAACTGCATGCCTCGTCAGCTTGGACGCATGTCAAAGCAAGGCAAGGCGAAGACGGAAAAGACGAGCTCATGTGTTGTTCCCAGTAAAGCAAGAGGGCATGTCGGCAGCGCATTAAATGTGTTTGTCCTACGGTTCCTAGAGATAGACTTGTACACTATACATACCTTCCACCTCGTGTGTGCCACTGTGGTGAACCCCTTTGACTATAAATGGAGGCCCGAGGCTTACTGAAGAAGGATTCAGACTTTTCGGGCTAGGATGCACCGTAGCTAGTTCAAGAACTCAAGAACACCAAATATACACCAAAGCACGATTAGGGTATTACGCATCGCTTGCGGCCCGAACCTGGATAAAATTCCCCCGCGTTGATCTTATAAACCCGCTCTTTCCGCAGCCCCGTGCCCCGTCAACCGTAGTAGGGATTCCCTGTGATCCCATAGGTGTCATTTTCCCCGACAATCTCGAACTGTTGTCACAGTTGGATTCTCCGCATCGAGATCTTCAAAGCTAGATCTGTGTCGATAAACTTTGATGAACTTTAAAAAACGAAAAAACTAAACCGGGAGAATGTTTTCTTTCGCCTTTCCGAGAGCAGTTTTTGAGAGGCGCGACCGTGCCTCTCACGGAAGGAAAAGGGTAAAAATGTGCTTTTTTCATTTCTGAGAGAGAATGGTCATGCCTCTCACGAAAAAAAAGAACACATGTTTCCTTTCGTTTCCGAGAGGCACAACCGTGCCTTTCACGAAAGGAAAATAAAAGAGAAAACGCCTTTTTCTGTTTTGGAGAGGCACGACCATGCCTCTGCTATTCTTGAGCTTGCGTTCATTTTTCCCTTGAAAAGAGGAAAGGGTGATGCAGCAAAGTAGAGATAAGTATTTTCCTTAGTTAAGAACCAAGGTATCAATCCAGTAGGAGGCACGAGCAAATCCCCAATATATGCATCTACAGAAACTACCAAACACTTGCACTCAACACGAAAAAGGGGTTGTCAATCCCTTCATGGTCACATGCAAGAGTGAGACCTAATAGAGATAGATATAAAAGATAAGTAAAAGGCAAAATAAAGTAAATATAAATAAATTACAGCAAGGTATTTTAGGTTTTTTCTTTTATCTGAAAGTATATGATGGAGAATAGACCCGGGGGTCATAGATTTCACCAGAGGCTTCTCTCTTGAATAAAGCATACAGTTGGTAAACAAATTACTGTTGAGCAATTGATAGAAAAGTGCGAAGTTATGACGATATCTAAGGCAGTGATCATGAATATAGGCATCACGTCCGTGACAAGTAGACATGTCTCCTGCCTACATCTACTACCATCACTCCACACATCGACCGACTCCTGCTTGCATCTATAGTACTAAGTTCATAAGAACAGAGTAACGCCTTAAGCAAGATGACAGGATGTAGAGGGATAAACTCAAGCAATATGATATAAACCCCATCGTTTTATCCTTAATGGCAAGAATACAATAAGTGCCTCGCTACCCCTACTGTCACTGGGTGAGGACACCGCAACATTGAACCCATCACAAAGCACCTTCCCATTGCAAGAGAAACCAATCTAGTAGGCAAAACCAAATTGATAGATCGGAGAGAAATACTAAGCTATCTCAATGATACGTCTTCATCGTATCTACTTTTCCTAACAGTTTTCCTCTTGTCTTGGACTCTAATTTGCATGATTTGAATGAAACTAACCCGAACTGGCGTTGTTTTTAGCAAAACTACCATGGTGTTGTTTTTGTGCAGAAATAAAAATTCTTGGAATGGAACGAAACTTTTCGGAGAATTTTTATACAATAGAAGAAAAATACTGGAGCCAAGAACCACCGAAGGGGGTCCTTGGGGGGCACAACCCACCAGGGCGCCCCCCCCCCCCGCCCCTCACGCGCGCCTAGGTGGGTTGTGCCCACCTGGTGGCCCCACAGACCCTGATTCTGACTCCATAAATACCTATTTTTCCAGAAAAAATCAAGGAGGAAGAATTATCTCATTTGCGATACGGAGCCGCCGCCACCTCCTGTGCTTCATCGGGAGGCCAGATCTGGAGTCTGTTTTGGGCTCCGGAGAGGGGGATATTCGATATTCGCCATAACCAACCCTCCTTCATCGCTATACCATGATGCTCCCCACCGGGAGTGAGTAATTCCTTCATAAGCTCGCTGGTCAATTAGGAGTTGGATGATATTCATCATGTAATCGAGTAAGTTTTGTTTGGGCTTGATCCCTAGTATCCACTATGTTCTGAGATTGATGTTGATATGACTTTGCCATGCTTAATGCTTGTCACTTTTGGCCCGGGTGCCATGATTTCAGATCTAAACCGCTTACGTTTTCACCATTATATCTATGTTCTAGATCTGATCTTGCAAGTTATATTCAACTATATTACATGTTATGATCCGTAAACCCCGGAGTGACAATAGTCGGGATAATTTTTAGTGATAACCGTAGTTTGAGTAGTTCATGTATTCAGTATGTGTTAATGCTTTTTTCTGGTTCTCAATTAAAAGGAGGCCTTAATATCCCTTAGTTTCCTAATGGGCCCCGCTGCCACGGGAGGGTAGGACAAACGATGTCATGCAGCTTCTTTCCGTAAGCATGTATGACTATTTACGGACCCCGCTGAGCACATTATATTTATGAACTAGAGCTAGTTTTGTATCGCCCTAGGTTATGACTGTTGTATGATGAATATCATCCAATGCAATCACTGATCCAATGCCTACGAATTTCCTACATATTGATCTTGCTAAGTTACTACTGTTGCTGCTACTATCACACTTGCTACAAAATCATTACTAGCATTATTACCATTACTGTTAGTGTTACCACTGCTATCAAAACTATCATACTACTTTGCTACTGATCACTTTGCTGTAGATAATTAATATCCATGTGTGGTTGAATTGACAACTCAGCTGCTAATACTTGCAAATATTCTTCGGTTGCCCTTGTGTCGAATCTATAAATTTGGGTTGAGCACTCTACCCTCGAAAACTATTGTGATCCCCTATACTTCTGGGTTATCAAGACCTTTTTTTGGTGCCGTTGCGGAGGAGCATACCTATATTTGTTGAGTCGCTTGGGATTATGATCTATCTATCACTATAAAGAATCTGAAGGATACCAAGACTAAGATATTCCCTCTAAGACGAGGGGAGGTAAGGAACTGACATCTAGCTCTGCACTTGATTCACCTTCTATTTTGAGTAAACTTGCAACACCACCACATGCTATTAATTCTGATATGTCGCAAGTTATTGATGATGCTACTTCTACTATAGATAATGCTTATGATGATGCTAGTACCTTGCTTGATGATAATGTGCCATTAGGTGAATTTCTTGATGAACAACTTGCTAGAACTAAAGCTTTTGAGAATGTTGAAGCTGATGAAATTGTTGAAACTGATGAAGAGCTGGAAACTGAAAATATTGAAACACCTATTAGATCTAGTTCTCCTAGATATGAATTGACTAAGATACATGAGGGTTATGTTATGGATGAGGAGACAACTAGAGACTTTCTTGCTTGCAATGAGAGGGATGATCTTATGAAATTATTATGCAAACTGAAAGAAAAATCTTGGAATGCTAGAATGAAATGTGATCCTAACTTTGCTACTTCCCCTATCTTTGTTGATGATAAGGATTATGAATTCTCTATCGACCTAGAGTTGATCAATTTGGTTGAATATGATCCTTTCCATGGTTATAAAAATGAAACTGTTGTGGCACATCTTACCAAGCTCAATGATATGGCCACCATATTTTGCTCATGATGAGAAAATTCGCTACTATTATATTTTCAAGTTATTTACGTTCTCATTAGAGGGTGATGCTAAGACTTGGTATAATAATCTTGCTCCTAGTTGTGTGCATAGTCCCCAGGATATGATTTATTACTTCTCTGAAAAATATTTTCTTGCTCATAAGAAACAAGTTACCTTCTACTTCTTGATCTTGCGTTGGTTTTTCCCTTGAAGAGGAATGGGTGATGCAGCAAAGTAGAGTAAGTATTTCCCTCAGCTTTTGAGAACCATGGTATCAATCCAGTAGAAGACAACACTCAAGTCATTGAATACCTGCACAAACAAACACAAACTTGCACCCAACGTCATAAGGTGTTGTCAATCCCTTCACGGTTATTTAATCTTGTCATCTTTTACTAAACATATTGTTGATACTATGATGAAAGCTTTTGAAGAAAAGTTGGAATTAGAAGTTTCAATTTCTAGAAAATTGCATGATGAATGGGAACCTACAATCAAAGTCAAGATTAAAAATTATGAGTGTTTTGCTTTGTGTGACTTGGGTGCTAGTGTTTCTACTATTCCGAAATCTTTATGTGATGTGCTTGGTCTTACCGATCTTGAATCATGTTCTTTAAATTTGCACTTGGTGGATTCTACTATTAAAAAGCCTATGGGAAGAATTAGATGTTCCTATTATTGCAAATAGGGATTATTTGCCCATTGATTTTATTGTTCTTGATATTGATTGCAATTCGTCTTGCCCAATTATTCTAGGTAGACTGTTTTTACCGACTATCGGTGTCGTGATTGATATGAAATAAGGCAATATTAAGTTCCAATTTCCTTTGAGGAAGGTTATGGAACACTTTCCTGGAACAAGAATTAGGCCACAATATGAATCATTCATGAGGACATCTAATGGATCTAGAACCAAAGATGACAAAACTTAGATCCTTGACTTATGCCTACCTAAGGGCGTAAAACTATAGCGCTTGTTGGGAGCCAACCAAATGAATAAAATTTATTTTGCTTTTTTTGCTTCCTATTTTTGAGTGTTAGCACAATTATGCTACTTTTATGATTGTGTTTTTATGTTTTAATTGGTGTTTGTGCCAAGTAAAGCCTTTAGGATCTTCTTGGGTGATAGTTGTTTGATCTTGCTGAAAAAACAGGAACTTTTGCCCTCACAAAAATAATTCTCACTTTTTACCAGGGAGTGATAAAATACCCATTCCACTTGCGGTTGATCAATATACAAATTGCGCAGGTCTTACTAATTTTTTAGAATTTTTAGAGCCCAGAACCACTAGATCCTATCTAGACACCATCCCGGATGGGGTTCACAACCTCCATTGGTGCTTCTGTGATGATGCGTGAGTAGTTCTTTGTAGACCTTCCGGTTGGTAGTTAGTAGCTAGATGGCTTCCTCTCTCTCTCTTGATGCTCAATACAATAGTCTCTTTGAGATCCATATGATGTAACTCTTTTTGTGGTGTGTTTTTTGGGATCCGATGAACTTTGAGTTTATGATCAGATCTATCTCCTTTTATATCCATGAAATAATTTGAGTTTCTTTGATATCTTTTATGAATGATTGCTTATAACCTCGTATTTGTTCTCTGATATTTGGGTTTTGTTTGGCTAACTTGATCTATTTATCTTGCAATGGGAAGAGGTGCTTTGTAGTGGGTTCGATCTTACGGTGCTTGATCCTAGTGACATAAGGGGAACCGACACGTATGTATCGTTGCTACTAAGGATAAAACGATGGGGTCTATCTCTACATAGATAGATCTTGTCTACATCATGTCAGCGTTCTTATTGCATTACTCCGTTTCTCGATGAACTTAAAACACTAAATGCATGATGGATAGTGGTCGATGTGTGGAGTAATATAGATGCAGTCAGGAGTCGGTCTACTATTCTTGGATGTGATGCCTATGTAATGATCATTGCTTGGATATCGTCATAAGTATTTGAAGTTCTATCAATTAACCAATAGTAATTTGTTCACCCACCGTTTGCTATTTTTCTCGAGAAAAGCCACTAGTGAAACCTACTGCCCCCTGGTGTCTTTCTCATATTATTTGCCTTTGCGATCTATTTTCCTTTGCGTTTACTTTCACATCTACTAAACCAAAAACCTAAAAATACCTTGCTGCAATTTATTCTTATTTATTTTATTTGGCGTTCGATCTATCAATCTACTACAAGTTTACCTCACGTCCTTTGCCTATCTTGAGGCATCGTGCCCCGGAAGGGATTGACAACCCCTTGAACACGTCGGGTTGCGAGAACTTGTTATTTGTGTGCAGGTGTTGTTTATGTTGTGTTGCTTGGTTCTCCTACTGGTTCGATAACCTTGGTTTCATATCTGAGGGAAATACCTACCGCCATTGTGCTGCATCATCCCTTCCTCTTTGGGGAAATACTAACGTAGCTTCAAGCGACATCAACCATCAGTGTCCGTCTTCTTCTTGAAGATCCATTTATTCTCAATGGCGTGCCAACCATCGGGCAAGTCCACCAAATCCATACTTTGTTCTCATACATGGATCCTATCTTAGATTTCATGGCCTCAAGGCATTTATCGGAATCTGGGCTCATCATAGCTTCTCCATAGTTTGTAGGTTCGCCGTGGTATAATAACGTGACTTCCAGGACAGGATTACTGTACCACTCTGGTGCAGAATGTGCTCTGGTCGACCTACGAGGTCCAGTAGTAACTTGATCCAAAGTTTCATGATCATCATCATTAGCTTCCTCCCTAGTGGGCTTAGGCATCACGAGAACAGTTTTCTCTAATGTGCTACTTTCCAATTCGAGATAAGGTACAAATACCTCATCAAGTTCTACTTTCTTCCCATTCATTTCTTTCGAGAGAAACTCCTTCTCTATAAAGGACCCATTCTTGGCAAAAACCATCTTGCCTTCGGATCTGTTGTAGAAGGTGTACCAAATAGTTTCCTTAGGGTATGCTATGAAGACGTACTTCTCCAATTTGGGTTCGAGCTTATCAGGCTGAATCCATTGACATAAGTGTCGCATCCCCAAACTTTAAGAAACGATAGCTTAGGTTTCTTGCCAAACCATAGTTCATACGGTGTTGTCTCAACGGATTTAGACTGTGCCCTATTTAATGTGAATTTGGCTATCTCTAATGCATAACCCAAAACGATAGTGGTAAAATGGTAGGAGACATCATAGAACACACCATATCTAATAAAGTACAGTTACGATGTTCGGACGCACCATTACGCTATGGTGTTCCAGGTGGCGTGAGTCGTGAAACAATTCCACATTGTTTTAAATGAACGCCAAACTCGTGACTCAAATATTCGCCTCCGCGATTAGATCATAGAAACTTTATTTTCTTGTTATGACGATTCTCCACTTCACTCTGAAATTTTTTAACCTTTTAAAATGTTTCAGACTTGTGTTTCATCAAGTAGATACATCCATACCTACTCAAATCATCTGTGAGGGTCAGAAAATAATTATACCCGCCGCGTGCTTCAACACTCATCGGACCGCATACATCGGTATGTATTATTTCCAATAAGTCATTAGCTTGCCCCATTGTTCTAGAGAATGGAGTTTTAGTCATCTTCCCATGAGGCATGGTTCACAAGTATGAATGATTCATAATCAAGTGATTCCAAAAGTCCATCCGCATGGAGTTTCTTCATGCGCTTTACACCAATATGACCTAAACGGCAATGCCACAAATATGTTGCACTATCATTATCAACTTTGCATCTTTTGGCATCAATATTATGAATATGTGTATCACTACGATCGAGATTCAACAAGAATAGACCATTCATCAAGGGTGCATGACCATAAAAGACATTACTCATATAAATAGAACAACCATTATTCTCTGATTTAAATGTATAACCATCTTGCAATAAACAAGATCCAGATATAATGTTCATGCTCAATGCTGGCACCAAATAACAATTATTGAGGTCTAAAACTAATCCTGAAGGTAGATGTAGAGGTAGCGTACCAACGACGATCACATCGACCTTGGAAACATTCCCGACGCGCATCATCACCTTGTCCTTGGTCAATCTTCGTTTATTTCACAGCTCCTATTTTGAGTTACAAATATGAGCAACCAATATCAAAAACCCAGGCGCTACTACGAGCATTAGTAAGGTACACATCAATAACATGTATATCAAATATACCTTTGTTCACTTTGCCATCCACTAGTACAGCGAGGTGGTATACAAATGGTTTTTAACCCCTTTCCGCGACGGCATTTGGAACCGTCGCCTAGTGAGTGTGAGTGATAGGGGGGTCCTTCCCACACGACCCAGAAACCGTCAGGGATATGCCCTCCTAGCACACACGCTTGGCAAAATGAGGTCGTGTGCGACCGGCGAGCGATAAAATACGGTTATACGTATAGTAGTGCTAAAAATACAATTATACCGGCAAAATCATTTCCGGTCATAAGTACAACCCACACAGTCAGTCCCCACCAAACGCTTCTGTTTGTATATATATCCCACACAGTCGCTCCAAGGAAAACGTTTCTATTCGTAGGTACATCACACACAATTTTCCCTGTTAAATCTTTTGTGATAGCGTTTCCATTGCACACAGTATTAACAATTTTATCGTTTGCGTTATTGAATGCATCACACACGGTGCGTAGAAGAAACTGTGTGGCAAACGATGTCGATCACACATAGTTTTTATGTGGTAAACGTTTGCGCCAGGTGGCCTAATGCAAAAAATTTGCAAGAGGATGTCGTGTGTGATTGTTCATTAATCCAACACGGTTTATTCCTAGAAACTGTGTGCGTTGCGTGAGGTCATCGCCCATGGTGTTTTCTCAATAACCGTTTGCAATAGAAAAACCCAATTAGCAGGCTAATTATCCTATTATTAATAATCAATTTATTCATCTAATTGACGTTTCATATTAAGCACACAATATATTTCATTTTCATAATTGAAATACATCAGAGTACAACATCATATAGCTTCAGCACTTAGCTACCTGATGTCGGCTAGGACTATGTCGGTATTTCCCCAAAGAGGAAGGGATGATGCAGCACAACAATGGTAGGTATTTCCCTTAGTGGTGAGACCAAGGTTATCGAACAAGTAGGAGAACCAAGCAACACAACGTAAACAACACCTACACACAAATAACAAGTACTCGCAACCTGACGTGTAAAAGGGGTTGTTAATCCCTTTCCGATAGCGGCGCCTCAAGATGGGCAAACGAACATGAATAAAATTGTAGTAGATTGAAAGATCGAACGCCAAATAAAATAAATAAGAATAGAATGCAGCAAGGTATTTTTGTATTTTGGTTTAGTAGATCTGAAAATAAAAGCAAAGGAAAAGTAGATCGCAAAGGCAAATAATATGAGAAAGAGACCCAGGGGCCGTATGTTTCACTAGTGGATTCTCTCGAGAAAAATAGCAAACGGTGGGTAAACAAGCTACTATTGGGAAATTGATAGAACTTCAAATAATCATGACGATATCTAAGTCATGATCATTACATAGGCCTCACATCCAAGATTAGTATACAGACTCCTGCCTGCATCTACTACTATTACTCCACACATCGACCGCTATCCAGCATGCATCTAGTGTATTAAGTTCATGGAGAAACGGAGTAATGCAATAAGAACGATGACATGATGTAGACAAGATCTATCTATGTAGAGATAGACCCATCATTTCATCCTTAGTAGCAACGATACATACGTGTCAGTACCCCTTATGTCACTAGGATCAAGCACCGTAAGATCGAACCCACTACAAAGCACCTCTTCCCATTGCAAGACAAATAGATCAAGTTGGCCAAAAAAACCAAATATCTGAGAAAAAATACGAGGCTATCAGCAATCGTACATATAAGAGATCAAAGAAACTCAAATAACTTTCATGGATATAAAAAGATAGATCTGATGATAAACTCAAAGTTCATCGGTTCCCAATAAACACACCACAAAAGGAGTTACAACATATGGATCTCCAATAGACCATTGTATTGAGAATCAAACGAGAGAAAGGAAGCCATCTAGCTACTAACTATGGACCCGAAGGTCTACAAAGAACTACTCATGCATCATCGGAGAGGCACCAATGGAAGTGGTGAACCCCTCCGTGATGGTGTCTTGATTGGATCTGGTGGTTCTGGACTCTGTGGTGGCTGGAATTGTTTTTTGTCGACTCCCCTAGGGTTTTCCAAATATTGGGGTATTTATAGAGCAAAGAGGCGGTCCGGGGGGCACCCGAGGTGGGCACAACCCACCAGGGCATGCCTAGGCCTCCAAGCGTGCCCTGGTGGGTTGTGCTCCCCTCCGAGCACCCCCAGACGCTGCCTTGGCCCATTGGGTGTCTTCTGGTCCATAAAAAATCTCCATAAATTTTCGTAGCATTTGGACTCCATTTGGTATTGATTTCCTGCGATGTAAAAACATGCAGAAAATAGCAACTGGCACTTGGCACTATGTCAATAGGTTACTACCAAAAAATAATATAAATTACTATAGAAGGATTATAAAACATCCTATATTGATAATATAACAGCATGGAACAATAAAAAATTATACATAAGCTAGAGACGTATCAGCATCCCCAAGCTTGACTCCTGCTCGTCCTCGAGCAGGTAAGTGATAAAAACAGAATTTTTGATGTGGAATGCTGCCTAACATGTCATATCATTCTTTATAGCATGGACATTTGGACTTTTAAATCGTTCAAAGCAATAGTCTAGTTTTGACATGATAGCTTAAATACTCAAGCATATCAACAAGCAACCATGTCTTTCTAAATATCAACACTAAAATAAGCTATCCCTAGCCCATTATGCTCAATCATTGATCCATTCATGAAACACACTCGCATATTAACTACACCAAATGCTCAAGTATGATCATAGTGCCTCCTAGTTGGTGCTTTTATAAGAGAAGATGGAGACTCAAATTCAAAAATAAAAATTGCATAGAGTAAAAGAAAGGCCCTTCGCAGAGGGAAGTAGGGATTTGTAGAGGTGCTAGAGTTCAAAGCGAAAAACTTAGAGATAAAAACATTTTGGGAGGTGTGTCCTTCCCACCAATGAAAACGACTTAGAGTTCCCAACACTTCACATGCTTGATATATTAGAGGCGGTTCCCAAATAGAATATAAAGTTTATTCCTTTTCCCACCATACTTTCACTTTCCTTGGTCTGACGTATCCATGGGTGCCTTCTGTCGGTGCACAAAAGGAGGGGTCCTATTTTGTACCCCTTTACTTGTGCGAGGGCAGTTGGTGCTGCGCCTGCGGCCACACCTAGTGGGGCAGAGGAAGGAAGCAAAGCCACAAGACAACCAGAGCAACACCAAGCCAGAAACACGAAGAGTAGAAGAGCGAGGTGAGCCCCCCGGCAAGGCCCTTGCCGAGGCGGCCTCCATGGCCCTGACAAGAATCTTGTCGGGGCAGCTTGCCCAACACCAGTAGAGCCGCCACCCTTGAGCCCAAGGGTCCCAACACCATCGACCACTTTGGAACCAAGGCTCGGGAGGCACCTCCATTGTGGCATGCAGATCTTTTTGGAGACCAGAAGCACACAAGACTTGGTGACAACGAGAAGATGACGATCCTCGGCAAGATCCTTGCCAAGGATACCGATGAGACCCCCGGCAAGACCCTTGCTGGGGATGACCACGATGCCATGGCAAGACCCTTGCCGGGGCCCTGGCAAGACTCTTGCCAAAAACATTTATGGGGCCGCAGCCAGGGCCACATCTGCCAAGACTCCGCCGCCGTTTCCATATAGCTGCCATCCCACCAGCTAGGCAGGCGCCTGCGTGGCGACGTGCGGCCTCTATGCCGACTCGGCAAGCACCTTCGTGGTGGCATGCAGATCTTCGTGAAGATTCAGCCACCGCACCAACTCAGCAGCCAGCCAGCATGGCGGTACACGCCTCGTCGGTTCGGACGCACGTCAAAGCCAAGCGAGGCGGCGACAGCTGGGAAGAGCTTCCTTGCCATCCCCGAAAAAGCAAG
This sequence comes from Triticum urartu, assembly GCF_003073215.2. Lineage (NCBI taxonomy): Eukaryota > Viridiplantae > Streptophyta > Magnoliopsida > Poales > Poaceae > Triticum > Triticum urartu. The sequence continues at coordinate 315,163,325 of NC_053027.1, forward strand.
AAGGGCACGTAGTCAGCACACTAAATGCGTTTGTCCTACAGTTCTAGGAGATAGACTCGATTACGGTATAGCTTTCCACCTCCTGTGTGCCACTATGGCAGCCCCTTTGACTATAAAAGGAGGCTCGTGGCGTACTGGGAGTGGATTCGGATTTTTTTGACCCTGCACGCCTTGTAGCTAGTCCAAGCACACCAGATAAACAGAAACCAGCAGGAGTAGGGTATTACGCATCACTTGCGGCCTGAACCTGGATAATCCCCCCCCCCCCCCCGTGCGCGCGTTGATCTCTCAATCCCGATCTTTCCACAGCCTTGGACCCGCCAACCATAGCAAAAAGGGATTCCCTGTGATCCCATAGGTGTCGTTTCCCTCGACATGATTGGCGCGCTAGGTAGGGGGCGCAAGCTGTGAAAATACGGTTTGAAGGTTAGCACACCGACTTCATCATCGCCATGGCCCCCAAGAGAAAGGGGATCACATCGATCGGCTCGTTCGGCACCGGCCTGTCCGCGCCAGCGTGAGCAGACGGCCGGGTGCCCACGGATGGTGCCGGGGACGTGGACCGTGAGCATCCACGACATTCTGGGGACCGGAGCTAGGCGAGCGGCGTCGTCCGTATCCGAGAAGACGAGCCGTGTGCCGATGGGTCTGGGGGCGAGGCCGTGCTACCCACGGGCGGCGCAGCAACCTCTACGGCACCCCAGCTGGAGCCCGCGCCGCGCCATTCCCAGGCCGCGCGCGATGGGCAACACCGCGATGCTGGAGCCCCCATGAACAGTCGCGGAAAGATCCCTATGTGCCGCTCGCAGGACGAACCAGGCCGGCATGCGTGCTCAGACGCCTGTGCAGGCAGCGCGCGACATTGACAGAGCCCCTTCTAACCTGGTTAGAAGTCATAGCACATCACGGTCTACACAGATCTCGCCGCCGCCTACGCTAGCAGAAGCGTTGGCGAAAGTGTAGCTGCTCCTCGACTCCACCCCCCCCACCGTGGAGAAGCTCAACGAAGCTCGAAGAGTGGAGAGCCACCATCCGAAGCCTTGTCAGCTTCACCAACAAAGACAAGCCGCTCCCAGCAGGACCCTTGCACCGGCGTACTGACGAGCCGACGCATGCTGGCGGTTGCAACCTCTTGAGCATGTGTTGGTTTACCCTTGAAGAGGAAAGGTTGATGCAGCAAAGCAGCGTAAGTATTTTCCTCAGTTTTTGAGAACCAAGGTATCAATCCAGTAGAAGACCACGCGCGAGTCACCTCGTACCTACACAAACAAATAAGAACCTCGCAACCAACGCGATAAATGTTGGGGAACATAGTAATTTCAAAAAAATTCCTATGCACACGCAGGATCATGGTGATGCATAGAAACGAGAGGGCAGAGTGTTGTCTACGTACCCTCGTAGACCAAAAGCGGAAGCGTTAGCACAACACGGATGATGTAGTCGTACGTCTTCACTATCTGACCGATCCAAGTACCGAACGCACGGCACCTCCAAGTTCAGCACACGTTCAACTCGATGACATCCCTCGAACTCCGATCCAGCCGAGCTTTGAGGGAGAGTTCCATCAGGACAACGGCGTGGTGACAATGTTGATGTTCTACCGTCGTAGGGCTTCAACTAAGCACTGCTACGATATTATCGAGGTGGACTATGGTGGAGAGGGGCACGGCACATGGCTAAAAGATCCAAGAGAACAATTGTTGTCACTATGGGGTGCCCCCTGGCGATGTATATAAAGGAGTGGAGGAGGGGGAGAGGTCCGGCCCTTCTGGCGCACCCTGGAGGAGTCCTACTCCCATCGGGAGTAGGATTCCTCCCCTTCCAAGTTGTAGGAGTAGGAGACAAGGAAGGGGAAGAGGGAAGAGAAGGAAGGAGGGGGCACCGCCCCTCCCCCTTGTCCAATTTGGACTAGTCATTGGGGGGGGGCCTGCCTCTCTCTCCCCTAAAGCCCAATAAGGCCCATATACTTCTTCCCCCGCATTCCCGTAACTCCCCGGTACTCCGAAAAATACCCGAACCACTCGGAACCATTCCGATGTCCTAATATAGTCGTCCAATATATCGATCTTTACGTCTCGACCATTTCGAGACTCCTCGTCATGTCCCCGATCTCATCCGGGACTCTGAACTACCTTTGGTACATCAAAACACATAAACTCATAATATAACCGTCATCGAACTTTAAGCGTGCGGACCCTATGGGTTCGAGAACTATGTAGACATGACCGAGACACGTCTCCGGTCAATAACCAATAGTGGAACCTAGATGATCTTATTGGCTCCTACATATTCTACGAAGATCTTTATCGGTCAAACCGCATAACAACATACGTTGTTCCCTTTGTTATCGGTATGTTACTTGCCCGAGATTCGATCGTCGGTATCTCAATACCTAGTTCAATCTCATTACCGGCAAGTCTCTTTACTCGTTCCGTAATACATCCTCCCACAACTAACTCATTAGTTGCAATGCTTGCAAGGCTTAAGTGATGTGTATTACCAAGTTGGCCCAGAGATACCTCTCCGACAATCGGAGTGACAAATCCTAATCTCGAAATACGCCAACCCAACAAGTACCTTCAGAGACACCTGTAGAGCACCTTTATAATCACCTAGTTACGTTGTGACATTTGGTAGCACACAAAGTGTTCCTCCGGTAAATGGGAGTTGCATAATCTCATAGTCATAGGAACATGTATAAGTCCTGAAGAAAGCAATAGCAACAAACTAAACGATCAAGTGCTACACTAACGGAATGGGTCAAGTCAATCACATCATTCTCCTAATGATGTGACCCCGTTAATCAAATGACAACTCATGTCTATGGTTAGGAAACATAACCATCTTTGATCAACGAGCTAGTCAAGTAGAGGCATACTAGTGACATTCTGTTTGTTTATGTATTCACACATGTACCATGTTTCCGGTTAATACAATTCTAGCATGAATAATAAACATTTATCATGAAATAAGGAAATAAATAATAACTTTATTATTGCCTCTAGGGCATATTTCCTTCAGTCTCCCACTTGCACTAGAATTAATAATCTAGTTCACATTGCCATGTGATTTAACATCAATAATTCACATCACCGTGTGATTAACACCCATAGTTCACATCGTCATGTGACCAACACCCAAAGGGTTTACTAGAGTCAATATTCTAGTTTACATTGCCATGTGATTAACACCCAAAGAGTACTAAGTTGTGATCATGTTTTGCTTGTGAGAGAAGTTTAGTCTACGGGTCTGCCACATTCAGGTCCGTATATATTTTGCAAATTTCTATGTCTACAATGCTCTACATGGAGTTACTCTAGCTAATTGCTCCCACTTTCAATATGTATCCAGATTGAAAGTTAGAGTCATCTAGATCGATGTAAAAAGCTTGCGTCGATGTAACCCTTTACGACGAACTCTTTTATCACCTCCATAACCAAGAAATAATTCCTTAGTCCTCTAAGGATAATTTTGACCGCTGTCTACTGATCTACTCCTAGATTACTATTGTACTCCCTTGCCAGAAAGATGCTAAGGTATACAATAGGACTGGTAAACAACATAGCATACTTTATAGAACCTATGAGTAAGGCATAGGGATTGAATTATCATTCTCTTTCTATTTTCTGCTATGGTCGGGTTTTGAGTCTTTACTCAACTTCACACCTTGCAACACAGGCAAGAACTCCTTCTTTGACTGTTCCATTTTGAACTACTTCAAAATCTTGTCAAGGTATGTACTCATTGAAATAACTTATCAAGCGTCTTGATCTATCTCTATAGATCTTGATGCTCAATGTGTAAGCAGCTTCATCGAGGTCTTTCTTTGAAAAACTCCTTTCAAATACTCCTTTATGCTTTCCAAAAAATTCTACATTCTTTCCGATCAACAATATGTCATTCACATATACTTATCAGAAATGTTGTAGTGCTCCCACTCACTTTCTTGTAAATACAGGCTTCACCACAAGTCTGTATAAAACTATATGCTTTGATCAACTCATCAAAGCGTATATTCCAACTCTGAGATGCTTGCACCAGTCCACAGATGGATCGCTGGAGCTTGCACATTTAGTTAGCACCTTTAGGATCGATAAAACCTTCTGGTTGCATCATATACAACTCTTCTTTAAGAAATCCATTAAAGAATGTAGTTTTGACATCCATTTGCTAGATTTCATAAAATGTGGCAATTTTCTAACATGATTCGGACAAACTTAAGCATCGCTACGAGTGAGAAAATCTCATCGTAGTCAACACCTTGAACTTTGTCAAAACCTTTTTCGACAAGTCTAGCTTTGTAGGTAGTAACACTACTATCAGCGTCCGTCTTCCTCTTGAAGATCCATTTATTCTTAATGACCCACCGATCATCGGGCAAGTCAATCAAAGTCCATACTTTGTTCTCATACATGGATCCCATCTCAGATTTCATGGCCTCAAGCCATTTCGCGAAATCTGGGCTCATCATCGCTTCCTCATAGTTCATAGGTTCGTCATGGTCAAGTAACATGACATCCAGAACAGGATTACCATACCACTCTGGTGCGGATCTCACTATGGTTGACCTACGAGGTTCGGTAGTAACTTGATCTGAAGTTTCATGGTCATCATCATTAGCTTCCTCACTAATTGGTGTAGGTGTCACAGGAACCGATTACTGTGATGAACTACTCTCCAATAAGGGAGCAGGTAGAGTTATCTCATCAAGATCTACTTTCCGCCAACTCACTTCTTTTGAGAGAACCTCCTTCTCTAGAAAGGATCCATTCTAAGCAAAGAATGTCTTGCCTTCGAATCTGTGATAGAAGGTGTACCCAACTGTCTCCTTTGGGTATCCTATGAAGACACATTTCTCCGATTTGGGTTTGAGCTTATCAGGATCAAACTTTTTCACATGAGCATCGCAACCCCAAACTTTATGAAACGACAACTTTGGTTTCTTGCCAAACCACAGTTCATATGGCGTCATCTCAACGGATTTACATGGTGCCCTATTTAACGGGAATGCATCTGTCTCTAATGCATAACCCCAAAACGATAGTGGTAAATCGGTAAGAGACATCATAGATTGTACCATATCTAATAATGTACGGTTATGACGTTTGGACACACTATTACGCTGTGGTGTTCCAGGTGGCGTGAGTTTTTGAAACTATTCCACATTGTTTTAATTGAAGACCAAACTCGTAACTCAAATATTCGCCTCTGCAATCAAATCGTAGAAACTTTATTTTCTTGTTACGATGATTTTTTACTTCACTCTGAAATTATTTGAACTTTTCAAATGTTTCGGACTTATGTTTCTTCAAGTAGATATACCCATATCTGCTCAAATCATCTATGAAGGTCAGAAAAATAACGATACCCGCCGCGAGCCTCAACACTCATCGGACTGCATACATCAGTATGTACTATTTCCAACAAGTCTGTTGCTCGCTCCATTGTTCCGGAGAACGGAGTCTTAGTCATCTTACCCATGAGGCATGGTTCGCAAGCATCAACTGATTCATAATCAAGTGATTCCAAAAGCCCATCAACATGGATTTTCTTCATGCGCTTTACACCGATATGACCTAAAAGGCAATGCCACAAATAAGTTGCACTATCACTATCAACTTTGCATCTTTTGGCATCAATATTATGAATATGTGTATCACTATGATCGAGATCCAACAAACTATTTTCATTGGGTGTATGACCATCGAAGGTTTTATTCATGTAAACAGAACAACAATTATTATCTGATTTTAAATGAATAACTATATTGCAATAAACATGATCAAATCATATTCATGCTCAACGCAAATGCCAAAAAACATTTTTTAGGTTTAACACTAATCCCGAAAGTATAGGGAGTGTGCTATGATGATCATATCAATCTTGGAACCACTTCCAACACACATTGTCACCTTACCCGTTACTAGTCTCTATTTATTCCGTAACTCCTGTTTCGAGTTACTAATTTTTAGCAACCGTACAAGTATCAAATACCTAGGGGCTACTATAAATACTAGTAAGGTACACATGAATAACCTGTATATCAAATATACCCTTTTTCACTTTGCCATCCATCTTATCCACTAAATATTCAGGTCATTTCCGCTTCCAGTGACCAGTCCCTTTGCGGTAGAAGCACTTAGTCTCAGGCTTAGGTCCAGACTTGGGCTTCTTCACCTGAGACGTAACTTGCTTGCCGTTCTTCTTGAAGTTCCCTTTCTTTCCCTTTGCCCTTTTCTTGAAACTAGTGGTCTTGTTAATCATCAATACTTGCTGCTCTTTCTTGATTTCTACCTTCATCGATTTCATCATCATGAAAAGCTCGGGAATCGTTTACGTCATCCCTTTTTTTGAGTGTGCATAGTAGGGCAAAACCCCACTGCAATTTTTATATTATTATATAAAAGCAAAGCTCCAACAGTACAAAGGCTTGAGGTATGCCAGAAAAAAAATAAAAAGCTATCTACAAAAACAAAAAATTACAGAACAAGGTTGTCAAGAAAAGTACAGAAGGCCCCAGCATAGCTCTTTTTTATTCTAAATATGAGCAAGTTAAGCTCCTCAAGGAGAATGACTTTCCACCTCTGAATGGTAGGTTGAATTGCTTGAAAGATTAGGTTATTTCTTGAGATCCAGATAGCCCAAGAGGCTAGTATGATGATTTCCATGAAGAATGGTACATGAAGTTTCTGCCTGAGATCAGCAAAAGCTTCAAGCACTGAGACATTAGCTTGTCTAGAGGGGCATATCAGATCCCAACACTGGGTTGCAAAAGGGCAGGTCCAAAAGAGATGCTACAAGGTTTCCTCCTAAGGACAATTATTGATAGCACAGTTGTAGTTTTCCAGATGGAAAGTTTTCCTGCGAAGAAGATTCCTAGTATTGAGCCTATCATGAAGTAATATCCAAAAGAACACCTTGTGCTTGGGCTGACAGGAGCTATTCCAAATCCAGTTGAACTGTTGGGGCACTATTTTAACTCCCATCATCACTTTATAAGCCTTAGCAACTGAAAATTGATCATTTCCCCAAAATGTAACTCTAGGTGTCAGTGCAATCCAGGGAGTCAGAGGCCCTTAAGGCTATACAAATATCTTCCATATTTTCAAATTCCTGGAAGACTTGCATAGTGAGAGGAAGGTGGAACAGATCCTCCGGGAATTCAGTATGAATAATGGTGTGCATAGTAGTATTCTTGTTCTTTACAAAGGAGAAGAGGTGGGGGAAAAGTCCTGTAAACAAGCTGAGTGCCATAAATCAGACCAAAATAAAGCACTTTTACCATCCCCTATGTGACATCTAGCAAAAGATTTGAAGTTATCAATGAGCTTGAGATTTGCCTTCCACCAGAAAGATCCAACCCAATTGCTGCCAGGCAACAGATCATTGTTATAGTAAGTTTCCCAAATCAAGTTGACCCATGGAATGTTATGCCTGTTATAAAACTTGTGCAGATTCTTAAGAAGCAGATCTTTATTTTGAACAAAGATATCCATCACTCCCAGACCTCCTTGATCCTTTGATCTACAAATAGTGCTCCAAGCAACCATAGTAGGCCTATGATCCTCTAGGTCAGGGCCTCTCCATGACAATGCCTCAAATACTTGATAGCTTTAGTTTTAATGGTGACAGGCACATCAAGGCATCCCATGAGATAAATCAACAGAGAGTTTAAAATAGATTTTACAAGTAACAATCTCCCAGCCATTGTCATGAAAGAAGATAAACCCACAAGCTTCTTCTGCAGTCTTGTGACAAGTGGAAAGCATTGCTCCACAATTGGCTTATGAAGACCGAAAGGTGCTCCAAAATATTGTATGGGGAAAGATTCCCTTTTGCAATGGAAAGTATTTGTCAAAATTTCCACCTTGTCTTCTGCCACATTAATTGGGATGAGGCTTGACTTATTATAGTTCACTTTAAGGCCAATAGCACCTGCAAAATTATTGAGGAGTGCTTGAGGTAGTGAAGCTGCTTTGCATCAACTTGAAGGAGAACCAGGGTGTCATTAGCATACTGGACAATGGGAAAATCAGGACATGATTCCACTTGCATAGGTGAGGCAAGCAAACCCAGGTGCATGGCCTTATTAAGAATTGACTATAGCATGTCTGCAGCAAGCACAAATAAAAGGGGGGACAGAGGATCTCCCTCCCTGACTCCTCTAAGACAGTAAAACTTCTTGCCAGGAACACCATTAAGCAAGATAGCAGATGATGCAGAAGTGAACAACATTTTAATCCAGTTAATCCATCCGTCTCCAAAACCTTTGGACTTTAAGATATCGAAAATTGCCTGGTGCTCAATGGTGTCAAAAGCCTTTTCAAAGTCTAGTTTAAGCACAATAATTTCTTCTCTGGACTTATGACATTGATGCAGATACTCATATGCCCAACCCAAGCAGTCATGGATGGATCTTTCTTTGAGGAATCCATATTGATTGATGTGCACCAACTTGAGAATCAATTTCTGCAACCTGTTTGCCAACAACTTAGTGACTAGTTTAAGACAACAATTAAGGAGTGAAATTGGCCTGAAGTCATTTGCTGTCATAGGAGTGCTCCCTTTAGGAATTAGGGTGATGTAAGAAGTGTTTAAGGTCTCAATTGAAATTTGCCCAGCATGAATGAATTTGAGCACATCCTCTTTAATAATGTCCCAACAAGATTTAAAAAATTCATTGTTGAAACCATCTGGACTTGTTGATTTGTCAAGTGGAAGGTCTTCGACAACATAATTGATTTCTTCCTGAGTGAAAGGCAATTCCAGGTTATCAAAAAGTGTTTGATCATGCCTGTGACCAAATAAGGAATCCAAATCAAAGTGCATAGATGTTTTGTGAGATGTTCATATTCTTTTCTTATAAGTTTCCCAGAGAATTGCAGCTTTCCCAGCATGATCAGATATTTCCACTTGGTCATCATTTTGAAGAACAGCAATATGATTGTGCATGTAGTTGATAGAGGCTTTAGTATGGAAGAATTTTGTGTTTTCCTCTCCAAATTTGACCCCCTTAATTTTACCCCTTTGCTTCCAGTAAATCTTTTGGTTCCTCAGAAGAATGAGCAGCTGATCTTTTAGGATAGCCCTGCAGTTCCATTCATTAATGTCCAATTCTCTTAATTCCTCAAAGAAATCCGAAAGAAAGATGAGCTCATTTAGTTTTGCAATTTGAGATTTCAAGCAAGATAATGACCTGGCCCACAACTTCAAAGCTCTCCTCAAGTTCTTAAATTTTGCATTCAAACTTTTAACAACATCAAGATTTCCCACTGGGATATTCCAAGCAGCAGCAACCACCTGTTTAAAGTCTGAGTGTTGCAACCAATAGTTTTTAAATCTAAAAACTCTTGCTTTTGGAATAGAAGTACCCATTTTAATAACACAAGGCAAGTGATCAGATATAGGTTTTGCAAGAGGGATCACAATGGTGTTTTGGAATGTGGTCATCCATGAAGCAGATGTAAAAAACCAATCCAGCTTGACCAAAAGTGGATCATGCTGCATATTACTCCAACTGAACTTTCTTCCCTGCGAAGGTAATTCAATTAAACCTTGGTTGCAGATTGCCTCATTAAACAAAAGAATGTCATTAACATCTCCACCAGGTCTGTTTCTGTCTGAAGGAGCCCTCATAAGATTGAAGTCTCCCATAAGTATCTAGTCCACATCTGCAGGCATGTGAATATTCAAAAACCAATTGATGAACTCACCTTTGTCCTGTGGGTCACAGGGACCATATATGTTAGTTAGAATCCAAGACTGATTGGATAACAAGCTGGTAAATTGGAGTGAAAGAGAGAATCTATTTTGAGCAATAACTTCTCCAGCAAACTGTGAACCATGCCAAGCAACTAGAAGCCCCCCAGAGGCTCCAACCGATGGGAGGAAAGCAAATTTATTAATTCTGTTAGGAGAGAAGTTTTTAATGTAAGTTGTGTCAAAAGACTCTCTTTTAGTTTCTTGAAGACACAAGATGTTGCAGTCACTCTCATCAATTTTCTTCCTTAGAGCCAACCATTTATCTTCAGAATTCATCCCTCTAATATTCTAGTTTAGGATATTCCAGTTTCTGTTTGTGTTATTCATGGAAACAAAAGCAATTTTTGCACCAGTAATCAAGCACCAGCACTTGATCAACCAAGAGGAAGGACATATAGCACAATGCCCTGAACCACAGCACATCACAAGACCAGCATAGCATCCATAACCCATACATCACATAGGTCTTAATAATATAGTACATCAGCAGATAAACAGGTTCCATAAAGTACCAGTCTCCCAACATTACACCATTCATAGATAAATCCAAATAAGAACAGGATGGTCCAAACACACTACCCCTCAAAACACTAATCCAGCTGATGGCAACTAACATCATGGAGAGTTGGAAGGATTTTCCTGTCCTTTGGCCAAGGGCACCTTGACCAAGTCCTCATCTTGCCTTCTCTTGGGCATCTTAGCCAGCTTGCCCTCCAGTTCCCTCTCAGCAACCTTACAGAAAGAGGCAGTGAGGTTTTTAACAACTGAATTTTGAATGATGGGAGGGGCAGCATTGCAAGGCAGACATTTATTATTTGAGCAAGAATTTCTTTTGTAAGCAGCATTATCCTTTTTAATTCTGTCACTTCTCCTTACCTCTGTTTCAACCAGGGGGGTTTTCCCACTCCTTCTCTTCCTCAGATTGTCAGAGCCGAAAGGCTGTAGTAAATCCTGGGACTCCACATCCTGCACATTGGAAGGCAATCCAATATTTTCCTTGCCCTTATATTTGGTAAGTTGATCCTCAATGGCAATGGCCTGACAAATAGGTGCATGAGAAGCAGGACACTTATCAGGAATGTAAAACATAAAAGCTTGTTCCATGTTCTCCGCAGCAAAGACAAGTTCCCACATTCCATACTTTAACATATTGCCAGTCCAATCAAACTTATCAGGTGACATTAGAAGGTGGACAATAAAGTTAAACCAACTTACAGGAATGTTGGCAGAGAAAGAGCTCTTATTATCCAAAGTTTGCTCCTGAAAGTGCTTTTTCCACAACAAAAGGCATTCTTTAGAGACAACAAGATCATTATTAGCAGATGCAGCAAGTTGAATACATTTCAAACCAAGAAGAGAGGGAGCCATGCTGAAGTGCTCATCAATTCGGTTGACCCAGTTACCTTGGAGCCCAGGTTGAAGATCCTCCAGGTTTGCAACTGGCTCAAGGGTTCCTCTTGAAGTAGTGATGTGACCAGGGCTGCAATGGATGGCTTCACCTGAAGAGCCAGCAACCTGAGAGGGCAGAATTGGCCCAGAATCCACTTAATCCCCCAAGGGCATGGCAGAAATCAAGCCAGGTTCCACAACAGCTCCTACTTGCTGAGCATGAGCATGTGACTCCAAATCTTGAGCATCAGAAATAACAGCAGAGACTACTACCTCCTCAAACCTAGGTCGACGGCTGACTACAACAAGCTACAAATGGTTTGCAACATCTTGATCATGAGGATGTTCAGCCAACAGTGCATCATTCAGGTTCTGTTCTTGCAGCAAATGAGGCTCTTCATCATCAGATTGGTATGCCTGAATAATATTCTGCAGGCCATTTGCAACCACAATGGTAGGAGGGGGTAAAGCAGCATGATCAACAATTCTAGGTTGAAAGTTCCCAACAACTATAGGTGGCAAAAGAAGGTTGGAATTATCTCCTTCAAAAACAGACATGTCTGAAGATAAGCTACTGTTGCTGACTTCTGGAAGCAGTTCTTCCCCATCTGCCCATGCCATCTCTTCCTGCTCAATAGCATCCAGAAGGTCCTCAAGAACTGCATTCTGGTTATCCTGTTGTGGCATGTTCCATTGCTCCCAATTCTCCTCATGCTGAACATCCATAGGAAAGTTGTTAACAACAGCATTATGAAAACCATCTCCAGGCTCAACATTTTCAGGAAGTGGGTGTGGATCCACATTGTCAGGAGGAATTGGATCCTCATCTGCTGCCCCCCACCAAGAAGCTCACTGGCCATAACTTCAATGGATGAAGACCAACCATCTTCCTCTAACTCATCCCCTTTAGACCATCTCATACTTTTAGGAATGATGTCCAGATTCATAACTCTAGCTTTGACCACAATGCGCCCCATGTGATCTTCCTCCTTGTCCCAAGTGATCATACGGCCAAACTTACTGACAGCATAAGCAATATCTTCAATGTTGCGAAAATCGAAAGGATCTACTAGGGGTAGGAATAACCGCGATGCGAGAAAATTGATCGCCGGAAACATTGCCGGCGGCAGCTCGCGGGAGCGAACCACTAGTAACCAAAGTCCAAGATGCTTCCTCTTCATGATAGAAAAGTTGCTCTTCACGTATCCAGTTAGGGACACCAAAACCCCAAAGATTGAAAACTAAGTCAAAATCCTTTTCGATCACACGTCCATGATTATAAATTTCAAAACCCACAACTTTGGAAGCAACAGAGAACTTGAAAGATCTGTCCTTGAGATAATGCACACGAAACCCTTGAGGATAGCCACCAAAACAAGATTGGAGAGTGATACTAAACGTGTGACAATCCAAACGAAACCGAGCCCGACAAAAGGAAACAACCAAAGTGAACTATCGTTGACAAAAACCAGGGGAAAACACCACTGGATGACCAAACTTTTGCCTCATTAAAAGCTGAAACTCTTTACCTCGAGCAAAGTTGAGAGTAGGTGGCTCCATAGCCAACTCCCATGGCCCTTCTCCTCCAGCAAAGAGACGAAAAAGGTGGTGGAAGCCACCCGCAAGGAGACAAGTGGCAAAAGAAGTTGTGGTCGCCGGCGCCGGAGTGGCAACCGGCAGGAGGTGAGGTGGACGACGGGGCGGGAGTGGCCACTGGCGGTAGATGCCTAGGAGGATCCTAGAGAAGCCTAGAGGAGCCTAGACTCAAAGAAAAGTACATACTATAGTTCATCATGAAGTTCTACTAACTTGCTGACGATGACTAGAGAATTCTGTCAATCACTATTTTATCTCGAAGATTAACTCCCACTTGATTCAGGCGATTGTAGTACCCAGACAATCTGAGCACATGCTCACTGCTTGAGCTATTATCCTCCATATTTTAGCTATAGAACTTGATGGAGACTTCATATCTCTACTCGGGTATTTGCTTGAAATATTAACTTCAACTCCTGCAACATTTCATATGATCCATGACGTTCGAAACGTCTTTGAAGTCCCGATTCAAAGCTGTTAAGCATGGTGCACTAAACTATCAAGTAGTCATCATATTGAGCTAGCCAAACTTTCATGATTTCTGCATCTGCTCCTGCAATAGGTCTGTCACCTAGCGGTGCATCAAGGACATAATTCTTCTGTGCAGCAATGAGGATAATCCTCAGATCACGGATCCAATCCGCATCATTACTACTAACATTTTTCAACTTAGTTTTCTCTAGGAACATATCAAAAAATAAAAAGAGGAGCTAAACGCGAGCTATTGATCTACAACATAGATATGCTAATACTACCAGGACTAAGTTCATGATAAATTAAAGTTCAATTAATCATATTACTTAAGAACTCCCACTTAGATAGACATCCCTCTAATCATCTAAGTGATCACGTGATCCAAATCAACTAAACCATAACCGATCATCACGTGAAATGGAGTAGTTTTCAATGGTTAACATCACTACGTTGATCATATCTACTATATGATTCACGCTCGACCTTTCGGTCTCAGTGTTCCGAGGCCATATCTACATATGCTAGGCTCGTCAAGTTTAACCTGAGTATTCTGCGTGTGCAAAACTGGCTTCCACCCGTTGTAGATGGACGTAGAGCTTATCACACCCGATCATCACGTGGTGTCTGGGCACGACGAACTTTAGCAAAGGTGCATACTCAGGGAGAACACTTTTATCTTGAAATTTAGTGAGAGATCATCTTATAATGCTACCGTCAAACAAAGAAAAATAAAATGCATAAAATATAAACATCACATGCAATCAATATAAGTGGTATGATATGGCCATCATCATCTTGTGCTTGTGACCTCCATCTCCGAAGCACCGTCATGATCACCATTGTCACCGGCGTGACACCTTGATCTCCATCGTAGCATCGTTGTCGTCTCGCCAACTATATCTTCTACGACTATCGCTACCGCTTAGTGATAAAGTAAAGCATTACAGGGCGATTGCATTGCATAGAATAAAGTTACAACCATATGGCTCCTGCCAGTTGCGGATAACTCAGTTACAAAACATGATCATCTCATACAATTAAAATATAGCATCATGTCTTGACCATATCACATCACAACATGCCCTGCAAAAACAAGTTAGATGTCCTCTACTTTGTTGTTGCAAGTTTTACGTGGCTGCTATGGGCTGAGCAAGAACCGTTCTTACCTACGCATCAAAACCACAACGATAGTTCGTCAAGTTAGTGATGTTTTAACCTTCTCAGGGACTGGGCGTAGCCACACGCAGTTCAACTACAGTTAGAGAAACTGACACCTGCCAGCCACCTGTGTGCAAAGCATGTCGGTAGAACCAGTCTCGTGTAAGCGTACGCGTAATGTCGGTCCGCGCCACTTCATCCAACAATACCGCCGAACCAAAGTATGACATGCTGGTAAGCAGTATGACTTATATCGCCCACAACTCACTTGTGTTCTACTCGTGCATATAACATCAACGCATAAAACCTGGCTCTGATACCACTGTTGGGGAACGTAGTAATTTCAAAAAAATTCCTACGCACACGCAGGATCATGGTGATGCATAGCAACAAGAGGGGAGAATGTTGTCTACGTACCCACGTAGACCGAAAGCGGAAGAGTTAGCACAATGCGGATGATGTAGTCGTACGTCTTCATGATCAGACCGATCCAAGTACCGAACGGACGGCACCTCCGAGTTCAGCACACGTTCAACTCGATGACGTCCCTCGAACTCCGATCCAGCCGAACTTTGAGGGAGAGTTTCGTCAGCACGACGGTGTGGTGACGACGTTGATGTTCTACCGTCATAGGGCTTCGCCTAAGCACCGCTACGATATTATCGAGGTGAACTATGGTGGTGAGGGGCACTGCACATGGCTAAAAGATCCAAGAGATCAATTGTTGTCACTATGGGGTGCCCCCTGGCCACGTATACGAAGGAGTGGAGGAGGGGGAGAGGGCCGACCCCTATGGCGCGCCCTGGAGGAGTCCTACTCCCATTGGGAGTAGGATTCCTCCCCTTCCATGTAGTAGGAGTAGGAGATAAGGAAGGGGCAGAGGGAAGAGAAGGAAGGGTAGACCGTGAGAATATCTAGGTAAACAAATTACCCTCAAGCAATTGATAGAATTGAGCACAGTTATGAGAATATCTAGGTATGATCATGTATATAGGCATCACGTCCGTGAAAAGTAGACCAACACCTTCCTGCATCTACTACTATTACTCCACACATCGACCGCTATCCATCATTCATCTAGAGTATTAAGTTCATAAGAATGGAGTAACCCTTTAAGCAAGATGACATGATGTAGAGGGATAAACTCATGCAATATGATATAAACCCCATCTTTTTATCCTCGATGGCGACAATACAGTACGTTTCGTTTCCCCTACTGTCACTGGGATCGAGCACCGCAAGATTGAACCCAAAGCTAAGCACTTCTCCCATTGCAAGAAAGATCAATCTAGTAGGCCAAACCAAACTGATAATTCAAAGAGACTTGCAAAGATAACCAATCATACATAAAAGAATTCAGAGAAGATTCAAATTTGTTCATAGATAATCTTGATCATAAACCCACAATTCATCGGATCTCGACAAACACACCACAAAAGAAGATTACATCGAATAGATATCTAAGAGATCAAGGAGAACTTTGTATTGAGATCCAAAGAGAGAGCATAAGCCATCTAGCTAATAACTATGGACCCGAAGGTCTGAGGTAAACTACTCACACATCTTCGGAGAGGCTACGGTGTTGTCACACCCTGATTTTCATGCCACAACACTTAAGCTAATAAATCATGATAAAATGTGGTTTGACAAAAACTTTTGAGTGTTTTGGACCTTGCCTTGTTTGGATTTTGTCTGCTGTTTGCAAGTGCTCTAAAAATCAAATAAATCCTCCAACTCCTATACTTCATCTCCTTGCTCCAAACTCTTGAACCAATGATCATGCCATGTGTATAGGACATAAAAATAATTTCTTACAAAAATAATTTGGCCAGAAAGTATTTTCTAAAATTAGTTTTCCAAAAACCGTTGAATTGAGATTTGCACTGCAAGTACCTGATTTGAGGTGTGAAAAATCTTTCAAAAGGTATATTTGAAACCTATTAGATATAGGATTCCTAGAAACCACAAAAATATAATTTTAAAAGTTATTTTCCTATTTTATTTAAAAGCTTTTTCTTAAGGCCAGAAATGGTCTTTAATAGGGAAAAATTATTTTATTGTTTCAAAAAGATTTGGCAAAAATCAGGGAAACTCAGGGGGCATATATTGACCATATAAAAGAGTTTCAACACATGGTCATGTTCAAAATATTGGTCAAATCCCTCAAGAACCCTTTCTGGATATTTCAAGCTTTTGAAATATTTACAAAGGAAATATTTCCCAAAAATTCCAAGAAAATTCTATCATGTCACATATGACATGTTTGATTATCTTGCCAAGCCTCATGTTATGGAGAATAGTATAACCCCATGAAATCCCCTCAAAACCATTTCTGCCCATTTCAAGGATTTGAAATATTTCTACAGGAAATATTTTCATAAAAATCCAGGAAAATTCTAGCAAGTCACATATGCATAATGTGATGATCTTGCAAAGTTTCATATCAATCAAAACAAGTTTGGTTCACAAAAGTGCCCCAAAACCCTTTTTGTCCAGAACCAAATTTGAACAACTCTACATTGCCAAGTGTGTCCTTTTGATCTGAATTTTTGTGGAAATGTTAAAATCCTCAAATGATGACACTAAACCAAGTGGTGCATCAAGGAGAATAGATTTGCATGACTAAATCTTGGAAAACCCATTTTTGTTGATTTCTAGGGTTTACAAAAGTTGCACTGTCAACTTTGCCCAAATGAGCTTAAATTTGGTAGAACACACTATTTCTAAGTGCCATTCCATCCTGTTAATTCTCATGGCAATTGGAATTGATTTTCTTGCCCAAACCAACAACAAACACCTTCTGCCATTTTTCCAAAATCATCATTTTAACCTCTTCCACTAATCTCCATGAGCACAAGTTTTTACCACAGCTGAACCTGATCACCAGCAACCTCCAGTAGCTCCCCCTCTTCCAAAGCTCCATGATTGATGGGGTAAAACCCCATTTCCCCCCTCTGGACAGCCACTGTTCACCTCACTCTCAACCTCTCTCCTCTCCTAGAGGCTCTCGAGAGCATCCAATGCTTCCTCCCCTTTGTTTACTCACCCCACAAAGCCCCAGACACTAGTGGACACGCCCCTGGCACATAAAAATTGCCATGGCGTGCAGAGCTCGTGCTCTGGAGCATGCAACAGTGCTCTCCGGCACTGTAGCTCACCGCTGCCAAGGGCATAAGACGGCCTTGGGCGGCGGGGTGGTGTCCCCCGAGGTCGCCTCGGCGTCCGAGACACGGCAAGATCTCAGGCCCCTCCTGGAAATCTCTCCTCCCCCTTTGCAGAGCTCACCGAGCGCGTCCGTGGACGCTGCCCACGGAGCACCGACGCCTTCTCCATATAATCCATCCCCCGAGCTCTCTCTCGCCTCGGTTGGACCCCTCTCTCTCCCGTGCACCTCCTGGACAGCCTCCCCCTCCCTCTCGTGCCCTCCAGCACCCCCCATGGTCGGAATGCCGCCGCTGGCCTCCGCACCAATTCGGGCAAGGACGAGGTCCTCCCCACCTCCTCTCCCCTCCAGAAGAACCGCCAAATCCCGACGACCCATTCCTCCCCATCGCCCAGTCCGCCGGGGCACCGTGCCTCCCTGCCCATCACCGCCCGAGTAGCCATCCGCCGAGGCCAGTGCCGGGCGCGCCCCGGCCATCTCCCGCCGACCCTGATGAGCTCGCCCGATGCGCCGCCCTCCGGTGGCCCCTCCGATGGCCACAGCTTGGCCGGAGGTGGCCTATGCAGCTAGGGGCGAGCGTCAGCCTCGTGCGGCCAAGGCGTTCCCTCCCCTCTAACGCGGGAGCGGGAGGAGGAAGATGAACCTACGGGGGCCCCCACATGTCAGCGAGCCAGCCAGTGGGTCCCGACGTTTAAGTGGAAACGCACAAGCGGATTCCAGCCTCCCCGCAGCGTAGACGCCTCCCCTTAATATGCCTTCGGCGTAGGCAGCCAGCGCGCCCGAGCCACTGGGCCGGCCCAGTGTGCAGCGGTGCTATATTGCGCTCAGCATGCGCTTTAGGTATAACCTAAATCTTTTTCTTTTCCTTTTTCTTTTTCAGTAAATTTCCAAAATCCATAAATGATTCAAATTATCTCCATATTTGATGGTTCAAATTTCTAGTAGTTTCTAAAATCATTCCCTATCACATGGTGCTACTTGCACATTTTTACAAAAATATTTCTTTCACAAATAATTAGCAAATCCTATTTTTCCATTTCTTTCATAAACTTTAGAAAATCACAGAGAGCCCATTTTTTATCCAAATTCCATGATTCAAAATCCTAGATGTCTATAAGTTCAAAACTTAGTTTTTGAACATTTTTACTAATACTTTCTGTATCACCTCAAATAATGGTCTATTTGTTCATATATATCCAACTTTGCAAATTCGCAGAGAAATCATTTTAACTCCAAATCTAGTGAAACCAACTCCTAGGTGCCTCAAGAATCATTCTTTGTTAAATGGGTGCCTTTTCTCATTTTTCAAAATAATTCTTCTGTACACTTCTTGCAATTCCATAAACCCCTTGATTCCATCATATTGAAATGTTCAGAAATATTCACTAATCCAATTCGAATGAAACCACCCTGGTTATTTTTCATATGACCAGGGAAGTCCTAGAAAAGTCAAATCCATATTTTTAGAGCACTTTTATTTTCTGCCTTGTTGTGTTGCTTATTACGGATGCTTTCAACGATAGTTGACGAAGTAGACGAAATGCTCGGAGTTGGACCAGAGATATTTGAGGACCTCGAAGACTTTGTTAAAACAGGCAAGCAGCCCTTTGACCATGTGTATGAAACCCTTTTTATGCATGTCATATAGTACTTTTATTGCTTGCATCGAAGTCATGATAAAACGGTGGCCACTTGAGGTGGTGCCTCCGTTGCCTTTCTCGTTCACACTTGCATGATGCATGACCCTACCTTTCTATGAGGCTTATGCCGGTGGAAGTAGATAGGATGCTAAGTAGTTGCTACACAAAGTAGATCAAGGTTATGCATGGAAAGAAACAAGAGTGGTTTGACATACTTGCAAAAAGCCCAGTGGGTGCCACTAATGCCCCTGGGAGATGATGATGAACTAGGTCACTACTTGGTGGAGAGGTAGTGTACCGAGGCTCGATAAAAGTGTTGTTTACAGAGATGGATTAGATTTAAGATTTGTCGACTATCCCAACCTTACATGCGCAACCACTCTACCCTTGTATGGGAAAGGGCATTATTGATTACCTAGGCCGATACTAGCTTGGAGCCCGCATTACTAGTGAAGGGGGAGAGTTGGTGCTCTCTCTCGGGACGAGGTCGTGCCAGGTAGGGCGGCCATGACTGTCTTCACAGGGCACCGGACACACCGTTGGTACCCCGTGCTTGTGGTATGTGATGAAAATGGGAGCGAAGCTCCACAATTTTAAGATGTGAAATGTTGGGCACGGGGGTTACTACCAATCGAGTGGACTCCATGTTAGTGTCGTCTAGGGAAATATAGTGATCGGGTGCTTACCCCGGGTACTTGAGGTACCGCGGGTCGTGGATGACACGAAAGTTTCCCGGATCTTGTGGGTAAACTGTGCAACCTCTTCAGAGTGTAAAACTATTCAATAGCCGTGTCCACGGTCAAGGACAGTTGGGTGGTGCTGCTTAGACTACGTCCATATGTTTCTGACAAACAACACGGTTTGGTAAATCTGTTGACGTGATTCGTGGGGAAGTCACGATGAGCTTGAGTATGAGTTGTGCACAACTCTATCCCGATGTTGATGTCTGTAACCTCCTGATACTTGTTGCAGACGCATTCATATCCTTGATAAATGTTGATCATATTTGCATGAGAAAAACTAGCTTTCCGCAAAAATGCCAAATTAGCAGTAGTGCGTTGCAAAATTATTCTGTTATCACCCTTGGGTTGCTTGCGAGTACATTCAAAGTACTCATCGGCTTGCCACTGGTTATTTTATTGGCCAGGCATGAAAGAACATGATATGAAGAAGAATACTTTGGTGACGAGCATGCGAGCTAGGACGCTTCCTAGTCAGAATGCCTGTATGGTTAAGGCAGATGGCATGGCTCCAAGTTAGCAACGAAGATTTCCGTTGCGATGCTATACTCAAGACTTAACCACAATGGTCCTACTTGTGTAATACGGTATGTATGGATGTAAGTCTCTTGTTATTCCGCTTTTGTGTGTTCAGTGAGCATTGATCTTTGGGATCACTGTACACGTGCATTCAGTGATCACGACTTATGAGTCGGGGTCCCCACAGAGCTGGTATCAGAGCCATCCTGACTGTAGGAAGCCTTAGTTAGCATGGTCGTTAGTTAGGGCAAAACTATTTCCAAAACTACCACTAGCTTTCAAAACTATCTATACTTCTCTTCCCTTCTCAGTTTTTCGAAAACTATGGTATACTTTCCTTATTAATCTCTTCCCCTTCAAAACTTATGGTCGCTAGAACCCTTATGCCCCTGACCACTGGATTCCTTGTAATCCTCGTGGATAATCTAGAAGGAAGATGCCTTGTCAGACATTCACCCACATCTTCTGAACACAAGATTGGCGACACCTCGACAAGACGATACCAACAGAAGATACATACTTGAGGAATGAGGACATGAAGGCCCAAAATATGGTGACACCCTTGACATTGCTCCAAGATGATGCGACCTTAGCCTATGATGATCAGGGCATAGGAAATGCAAGATCATGATATACATCGCTAATGGAGCAACCATGTCCTTACCGTTGTTGTATCGGCAACCACTGGTGGATGAGAACTTAGCCATTTGGTCTGCCTCACTATAGTGAGCAGGAAAACGGTTCTCTTCATCCCCCGCTCTTGGTGTCGATGTTTTCGTCAACGTAACCAACATGTTGGACCTCTTCTATGCCTTGTTAATGTCATTGCATAAAGGATTACCTACATGGTACCATCGACGCCTTAGAAGGCAAAAGAGCTCGTCATGATTAAGAAGACAACAGAAGACTGAGTCAATGCCAGCTACGAGAAGACACCTTCACCCCATCACTTCAACAGGCGAGAAGTTGTTGAAGAATCTTCAGGCCCGACCCGGATCATTTCATCAAACAACTACAAGAGACGTAGCAACACCCGAGGAAAACTCAGAAGACTGCACGAGGCACAAGGCACGACTACCGAATCCGAGAACCCCTAGGGTAGGATGAGTCGTGTACCCCCTATGCACAGTCGAGTCCATATGATGGTTCAAATGAAACCATGTTGAGTGTTGCTTGTTCTTATCTGTTTGTGTTTCGATACAAGTCACCCTTTTGCCCTAGGCAACAAGTATGCGACAATATCACCTTCCTTATCTTAATGCTTGTGTTTGGCCCTTTCGGCACTTGTTTGTTTGCACCTGCACTATAGAACCCCCTTTAGGCATCCCCCTTTATGCTACTTATCCCTCTCATCTCTCTCCTCAACAGAAGACCAGCAAGACAAGATGCACCAAGGAGTCTACTTTGGCGACCAACTAGCACTGAAGACTTTTTGTTGCAGCCTCCTCGACCAAGTGAAACCCCGTAGAGTTATGTTTAACCCTCCAGACTAGAAACCCATTCCTAGACCGACTTCATGAGATACCCCATCTCGAGTCCTTAACCATGTGCTTAACCCACAGAATTGCAAGAGAACCAGTTAAGCCTCTGTAAACCTCGCACAACACTGGGTTCATTATGGAACTAGTGGACATAGTGAACAAGCACATTATCATCCTAATATAGCACCAGGACTGACGATGCCATAGGGAAGACCAGTTTGAGGATATAGGAATAGAGGACAAATGACTTGATGAGTTTGTATCAATGACTTTGAGAAATTATATCAGACTATTTGGTGAATTATGAGGCTTTCATGTTGGTAGATGAACTTGGTGGGATCATGTTGATAGAGTAGCATAACTTTCATTACCCCTAGAGTAAATTGGATTTTGTAGGACAATTCTACCACAAGCTGAATTCTTGGAAGTATAAGGATTTGACTTAGCCAGGGGATATTGATAGAAGATAGTTGGCATTACGAAAATGACTTGGGGGAAATAGATAGGAATTCTCGTTGGACATGAGATTTGGATTCAATAGGTTATCCTAGTGGAGTATAGATGTTGAGTAAGTCTACAAGGTTCGGAGTAAATTGGATTCAGACTGATAATCTTGATCATGATACCATGTTTCTCGGTGGACAATAAACTAGGAGATTGGATTAATTGTCGGAGTTGATATAAGCCTGACCTTGGAGTTTACTTGGCCATGATAAATGGAAATTGGTGGACTGACTATAGTAAAGATAACCCTTTCAAGTATTTCGGGATTATAGGACATTAGAAGATCATGTGGAACACCAAAAACATTGGATTTGTAGAATTAATGGATTATGTAGCGATTAATGGAAGTTAATGGGCTATTGGAGTTGATTCATAGGAAGGAAACAAGATCTTGGAGTGGCTTACGACGTGTTTCCTTAGGATAGAGATGCTTTATCATGGTCCTTGGATCAATAGACTGAGCACTTGGATTGTTGTGATTAAATTCAAGCTTAGCAGCTTATATGCTCTACCCATGGATTTTTAGGGGTAGCCATACATATGATTTTTGGGGATCGTAGACATGTATAATTTTGTTAGACCTCCTCTTGGGAGTCATGAGGATATGAATAGGATAAATGATGATTGGAGTTGACCCATACAAGATGATTCTTTTGGTAATATGATGTGATAGAACAATTGGCATATCAGGAATTGTGCTCAGGGATAAACGTTCACTTGCACCCTAGAATCCTTGAAACCCTTAAGCCCTACCAAACTACAACATAGTCGGACCATGACCGTGGGTCTTGACTCTAGATCGAGAACACCTTGGACCATACTCAACCGTGACCACCACCAATACCCCCATCCTACTTTATATACCTCATGAACAAAGTCTTCATGGACTACTTGGTCACGTTGGTTGTCACTTTTACTTGGTGACCTACTCGTCTAAACTGAAGATGGAAGAAGAATCATTCAACTGGTTAAGGAATATTTGAAGATCGCCATGTCAAGGGGGAAGAACTATACCAACCACTCCCATCAAGAAGTGAACTTCCTCGTCGAAGACCGTGCGTATCTACAAACCACTTCTCTCAATGGAACCAAGCATTTCCATGCCAAAGGGAAACTCACACCAAGATTTATCGGCCCTCTCCAAGATCACTGCAAGACAAAGAATAGACGGCTACCAGCTAGAGTTATCACCTGAGTCACCTACTGTGCACAACGTTTTTCCACACGACACCACTCCGGAAACGTTTCCAGCTTCCTAACTAGCCCGATCTCTACAAGGACATTAACCACCGAGCCATCGACCCCTAGCCCAATCTGACCTACCACGAGCAACCCCTTAGCAACCTGGATCAAGCAGGACATCATACACGAAGCCACGTCATCAAGTACTTCAAGGTTCAATGGAGCACCAAACGGAAGCAGAAGCAGTATGAGGACGTGAAGACTACCCCAAATCCAAGTTTCCGTATTCCTTTCCGCGCCTAGTCTAGGAATCTCGGGGACGAGATTCTTGTAAGGGGGGTAGGTCTGTCACACCCTGATTTTCATGCCACAACACTTAAGCTAATAAATCATGATGAAATGTGGTTTGACAAAAACTTTTGAGTGTTTTGGACCTTGCCTTGTTTGGATTTTGTCTGTTGTTTGCAAGTGCTCTAAAAATCAAATAAATCCTCCAACTCCTATACTTCATCTCCTTGCTCCAAACTCTAGAACCAATGATCATGCCATGTGTATAGGACATAAAAATAATTTCTTACAAAAATAATTTGGCCAAAAAGTATTTTCTAAAATTAGTTTTCCAAAAACCCTTGAATTGAGATTTGCACTGCAAGTACCTGATTTGAGGTGTGAAAAATCTTTCAAAAGGTATATTTGAAACCTATTAGATATCGGATTCCCAGAAACCACAAAAATATAATATTAGAAGTTATTTTCCTATTTTATTTAAAAGCTTTTTCTTAAGGCCAGAAATGGTCTTTAATAGGGAAAAATTATTTTATTGTTTCAAAAATATTTGGCAAAAATCAGGGAAAGTCAGGGGGCATATATTTCCCATATAAAATTGTTTCAACACATGGTCATGTTCAAAATATTGGTCAAATCCCTCAAGAACCCTTTCTGGATATTTCAAGCTTTTGAAATATTTACAAAGGAAATATTTCCTAAAAATTCCAAGAAAATTCTATCATGTCACATATGACATGTTTGATTATCTTGCCAAGCCTCATGTTATGGATAATAGTATAACCCCATGAAATCCCCTCAAAACCATTTCTGCCCATTTCAAGGATTTGAAATATTTCTACAGGAAATATTTTCATAAAAATCCAGGAAAATTCTAGCAAGTCACATATGCATAATGTGATGATCTTGCAAAGTTTCATATCAATCAAAACAAGTTTGGTTCACAAAAGTGCCCCAAAACCCTTTTTGTCCAGAACCAAATTTGAACAACTCTACATTGCCAAGTGTGTCCTTTTGATCTGAATTTTTGTGGACATGTTAAAATACTCAAATGATGACACTACACCAAGTGGTGCATCAAGGAGAATATATTTTCATGACTAAATCTTGGAAAACCCATTTCTGTTGATTTCTAGGGTTTACAAAAGTTGCACTGGCAACTTTGCCCAAATGAGCTTAAATTTGGTAGAACACACTATTTCTAAGTGCCATTCCATCCTGTTAATTCTCATGGCAATTGGAATTGATTTTCTTGTCCAAACCAACAACAAACACCTTCTGCCATTTTTCCAAAATCATCATTTTGACCTCTTCCACTAATGTCCATGAGCACAAGTTTTTACCATAGCTGAACCTGATCACCAGCAACCTCCAGTAGCTCCCCCTCTTCCAAAGCTCCATGATTGATGCGGTAAAACCCCATTTTCCCCCTCTGGACAGCCACTGTTCACCTCTCTCTCAACCTCTCTCCTCTCCTAGAGGCTCTCGAGAGCATCCAATGCTTCCTCCCCTTTGTTTACTCACCCCACAAAGCCCAATACACTAGTGGACATGCCCCTGGCACATAAAAATTGCCATGGCGTGCAGAGCTCGTGCTCTGGAGCACCCTACAGTGCTCTCCGGCACTGTAGCTCACCGCTGCCAAGGGCATAAGACGGCCTTGGGCGGCGGGGTGGTGTCCCCCGAGGTCGCCTCGGTGTCCGAGACACGGCAAGATGTCGGGCCCCTCCTGGAAATCTCTCCTCCCCCCTCTCGAGAGCTCACCGAGCGCGTCCGTGGACGCTGCCCACGGAGCACCGGCGCCTCCTCCATATAATCCATCCCCGAGCTCTCTCTCGCCTCGGTTGGACCCCTCTCTCTCCCGTGCACCTCCTGGACAGCCTCCCCCTCCCTCTCATGCCCTCCAGCACCCCCCATGGTCGGAATGCCGCCGCTGGCCTCCGCACCAATTCGGGCAAGGACGAGGTCCTCCCCACCTCCTCTCCCCTCCAGAAGAACCGCCAAATCCCGGCAACCCATTCCTCCCCATCGCCCAGTCCGCCGGGGCACCGTGCCTCCCTGCCCATCACCGCCCGAGTAGCCGTCCGTCGAGGCCAGTGCCGGGCGCGCCCCGGCCATCTCCCGCTGACCCTGATGAGCTCCCCCGATGCGCCGCCCTTCGGTGGCCCCTCTGATGGCCACAGCTTAGCCGGAGGTGGCCTGTGCCACCAGGGGCGAGCGTCGGCCTCGCGTGGCCAAGGCGTCCCCTCCCCTCTATCCCGGGAGCGGGAGGAGGAAGATGACCCTACGGGGGCCCCCACATGTCAGCGAGCCAGCCAGTGGGCCCCGACGTTTAAGTGGAAACGCACAAGCGGATTCCAGCCTCCCCGCAGCATAGACGCCTCCCCTTAATATGCCTTCGGCACAGGCAGCCAGCGCGCCCGAGCCACTGGGCCGGCCCAGTGTGCAGCGGTGCTATATTGCGCTCAGCATGCGCTTTAGGTATAACCTAAATCCTTTTCTTTTCCTTTTTCTTTTTCAGTAAATTTCCAAAATCCATAAATGATTCAAATTATCTCCAAATTTGGTGATTCAAATTTCTAGTAGTTTCTAAAATCATTCCCTATCACATGGTGCTACTTGCACATTTTTACAGAAATATTTCTTTCACAAATAATTAGCAAATCCTATTTTTCCATTTCTTTCATAAACTTTAGAAAATCACAGAGAGCCCATTTTTTATCCAAATTCCATGATTCAAAATCCTAGATGTCTATAAGTTCAAAACTTAGTTTTTGAACATTTTTACTAATACTTTATGTATCACCTCAAATAATGGTCTATTTCTTCATATATAGCCAACTTTGCAAATTCGTAGAGAAATCATTTGAACTCCAAATCTAGTGAAACCAACTCCTAGGTGCCTCAAGAATCATTCTTTGTTAAATGGGTGCCTTTTCTCATTTTTCAAAATAATTCTTCTGTACACTTCTTGCAATTCCATAAACCCCTTGATTCCATCATATTGAAATGTTCAGAAATATTCACTAATCCAATTCCAATGAAACCACCCTGGTTATTTTTCATATGACCAGGGAAGTCCTAGAAAAGTCAAATCCATATTTTTAGAGCACTTTTATTTTCTGCCTTGTTGTGTTGATTATTACAGATGCTTTCAACGATAGTTGACGAAGTAGACGAAATGCTTGGAGTTGGACCAGAGATATTTGAGGACCTCGAAGACTTTGTTAAAACAGGCAAGCAGCCCTTTGACCATGTCTATGAAAACCTTTTTATGCATGTCATATAGCACTTTTATTGCTTGCATCGAAGTCATGATAAAACGGTGGCCACTTGAGGTGGTGCCTCCGTTGCCTTTCTCGTTCACACTTGCATGATGCATGACCCTACCTTTCTATGAGGCTTATGCCGGTGGAAGTAGATAGGATGCTAAGTAGTTGCTACGCAAAGTAGATCAGGGTTATGCATGGAAAGAAACAAGACTGGTTTGACATACTTGCAAAAAGCCCAGTGGGTGCCACTAATGCCCCTGGGAGATGATGATGAACTAGGTCACTACTTGGTGGAGAGGTAGTGTACCGAGGCTCGATAAAAGTGTTGTTTACAGAGACGGATTAGATTTAAGATTTGCCGACTGTCCCAACGTTACATGCGCAACCACACTACCCTTGTATGGGAAAGGGCATTATTGATTACCTAGGCCGATACTAGCTTGGAGCCCGCATTACTAGTGACGGGGGAGAGTTGGTGCTCTCTCTCGGGACGAGGTCGTGCCAGGTAGGGCGGCCATGACTGTCTTCACAGGGCACCGGACACACCGTTGGTACCCCGTGCTTGTGGTATGTGATGAAAATGGGAGCGAGGCTCCACAATTTTAAGATGTGAAATGTTGGGCACGGGGGTTACTACCAATCGAGTGGACTCCATGTTAGTGTCGTCTAGGGAAAGATAGTGATCGGGTGCTTACCCCGGGTACTTGAGGTACCGCGGGTCGTGGATGACACGAAAGTTCCCCGGATCTTGTGGGTAAACTGTGCAACCTCTTCAGAGTGTAAAACTATTCGAATAGCCGTGTCCACGGTCAAGGACAGTTGGGTGGTGCTGCTTAGACTACGTCCATATGTTTCTGACAAACAACACGGTTTGGTAAATCTGTTGACGTGATTCGTGAGGAAGTCACGATGAGCTTGAGTATGAGTTGTTCACAACTCTATCCCGATGTTGATGTCTGTAACCTCCTGATACTTGTTGCAGACGCATTCATATCCTTGATAAATGTTGATCATATTTGCATTCATATCCTTGAAAGAAGAATACTTCGGTGACGAGCATGTGAGCTAGGACGCTTCCCAGTCAGAATGCCTGTAGGGTTATGGCAGATGGCATGGGTCCAAGTTAGCAACGAAGATTTCCGCTGCGATGCTATACTCAAGACTTAACCACAATGGTCCTACTTGTGTAATACGGTATGTATGGATATAAGTCTCTTGTTATTCAGCTTTTGTGTGTTCAGTGAGCATTGATCTCTGGGATCACTGTACACGTGCATTCGGTGATCACGACTTATGAGTCGGGGTCCCCACAGGTGTTGATGTAGAAGCCCTCCGTGATCAATGCCCCCTCCGGCGGAGCGCCAAAAAAGGCCCCAAGATGGGATCTCACGGGTACAGAAGGTTGCGGCGGTGGAATTAGGTTTTTGTGGTGCTCTTCGATGTTTTCAGGGTACGTAGGTATATATAGGAGGAAGAAGTAGGTGGGTGGAGCCATGAGGGGCCCACGAGGGTGGAGGGCACGCCTAGGGGGGTAGGCGCGCCCCTTCCTCGTGGCTTCCTCGTTGGTTGCTTGACGTCCACTCCAAGTCCTCTGGATCACGTTTGTTCCAAAAATCACGCTCCCGAAGGTTTCATTCCGTTTGGACTCCGTTTGATATTCCTTTTCTGTGAAACACTGAAATAGGCAAAAAAACAACAATTTGGGCTGGGCCTCCGGTTAATAGGTTAGTCACAAAATAATATAAATGTCTATAAATAAGCCCATTAAACATCCAAAACATAATATATATAATAGCATGGAACAATAAAAAATTATATATATGTTGGAGACGTATTAAGCATCCCCAAGCTTAATTCTAGCTCGTCCTCGAGTAGGTAAATGATAAAAACGGAATTTTTGATGCGGAATGCTTCCTAACATATTTCTAAATGTAATTTGTTTTATTGTGGCATGAATGTTTAGATTCGAAAGATTCAAGATAAAAGTTTAATATTGACATAAAAATAATAATACTTCAAGCATACTAACTAAGCAATCATGTCTTCTCAAAATAACATGGCCAAAGAAAGTTATCCCTACAAAATCATATAGTCTGGCTATGCTCTATCTTCATCACACAAAATATTAAATCATGCACAACCCCGATGACAAGCCAAGAAATTGTTTCATACTTTTGATGTTCTCAAACTTTTTCAACTTTCACGCAATACATGAGCGTGAGCCACGGACATAGCACTATAGGTGGAATAGAATGGTGGTTCTGGAGAAGCCAAAAAGGAGAGGAAAGTCTCACATCAACTAGGTGTATCAACGGGCTATGGAGATTCACATCAATAGATATCAATGTGAGTGAGTAGGCATTTCCATGCAACAGATGCACTAGAGGTATAAGTGTATGAAAGCTAAACAAAAGAAACTAAGTGGGTGTGCATCCAACTTGCTTTCTCACAAAGACCTAGGGCAATTTGAGGAAGCCCATCATTGGACTATACAAGCTAAGTTCTATAATGTAAAATTTCCACTAGTTTATGGAAGTGACAACATAGGAGACTCTCTATCATGAAGATCATGGTGCTACTTTGAAGCACAAGTGTGGAAAAAGGATAGTAACATTGTCCCTTCTCTCTTTTTCTCTCATTTTTTTTATTTTTCGTCCGGAGTCTCATCCCGACTTGTGGGGGAATCATAGTCTCCATCATCCTCTAATAATGATGATCATTACACTTCTTTTTACTTATAACACAAGAATTACAACTCAATACTTAGAACAAAACATGGCTCTATGTGAATGCCTCCAGCGGTGTACCGGGATATGCAATGAATCCAGAGTGACATGTATGAAAAAAATATGAACGGTGGCTTCACCTCAAATACGTTGTCAACTACATGGATTATCATGCATGGCAATATGACAATTATGAAGCGTGTCATAACAAATGGAATAGTGGAAAGTTGCATGACAATATATCTCGAAATGGCTATGAAAATGCCATAATAGGTAGGTATGGTGGCTGTTTTAGGAAGGTATATGGTGGGTGTATGATAACGGCGAAAAGTGTGCGGTAATAGAGAGGCTAGCAAATGTGGAAGGGTGAGAGTGCGTATAATCCATGGACTCAACATTAGTCATAAAGAACTCACATACTTATTGCAAAATTCTATTATTTATTGAAACAAAGTACTACGCGCATGCTCCTAGGGGGATAGATTGGTAGGAAAAGACCATCACTCGTCCCCGACCGCCACTATAAGGAAGACAATCAATAAATAAATCATGCTCCGACTTCATCACATAACGGTTCACCATACGTGCATGCTACGAGAATCAAAAACATCAACACAAGTATTTCTCAAATTCACAACCACTCAACTAGCATGACTCTAATATCACCATCTCCATATCTCAAAACAATTATCAAGTATCAAACTTCTCATAGTATTCAATGCACTTATATGAAAGTTTTTATTATGCATAAAAACAAATTACCATGCTTTTCTAAAGGACTCTCAAAATAATATAAGTGAAGCATGAGAGATCAATTATTTCTATAAAATAAAACCACCCCCGTGCTCTAAAAGATAGAAGTGAAGCACTAGAGCAAAAACTATATAGCTTAAAAGATATTTGTGAATCACATAGAGTATTATAATAAATTCCAATTCATGTGTGACTCTATCAAAAGGTGTGTATAGCAAGGATGATTGTGGTAAACTAAAAAGAAAATACTCAAATCATACAAGACGCTCCAAGAAAAACACATATCATGTGGTGAATAAAAATATAGCTCCAAGTAAAGTTACCGATGAACGAAGACCAAAAAGGGGATGCCTTCCGGGGCATCCCCAAGCTTAGGCTTTTTAGTGTCCTTGGATTTTACCTTGGGGTGCCTTGGGCATCCCCAAGCTTAGGCTCTTGCCACTCCTTGTTCCATAATCCATCAAATCTTTACCCAAAACTTGAAAACTTCACAACACAAAACTTAACAGAAAATCTCGTGAGCTCCATTAGCGAAAGAAAACAAAACACCACTTCAAGGTGCTATAATGAACTCATTATTTTATTTATATTGGTGTTAAACCTACTATATTCCAACTTTTCTATGGTTTATAAACTCCATTACTAACCATAGACTCATCAAAATAAGCAAACAACACACCAAAAACAGAATCTGTCAAAAAACAAAATAGTCTATAGTAATATGTATCAAACGCATACTTATGGAACCCCAAAAAATCTAAAATAAATTGCTGAATTTATCTATTAATCATCTGCAAAAACAATTAACTAAATATCACTCTCCAGTAAAATGTTGTAGCTAATCTCATGAGCGCTAAAGTTTCTGTTTTTTACAGCAAGATCAAAAAGACTTTCCCCAAGTCTTCCCAACGGTTCTACTTGGCACAAACACTAATTAAAAGCATAAAACCACATCTAAACAAAGGCTAGATGTATTATTTATTACTAAAAAGAATCAAAAATCAAGGAATAAAAATAAAATTGGGTTGCTTCCCAACAAGCGCTATCGTTTAACGCCCCTAGCTAGGCATAAAAGCGAGGATAGATCTAGGTATTGCCATCATAATGATAAGGTAAATCACGAAAACTCATCTCATACTCCCTACGTTCAGCAGCAAGTTTTCTTTGTGGCAAGCAAAAGTAAATAAAAGGGGCTAAATTTAATGGGACAAAAGTCCCCAAGATTATGCTCGGGAGGTATTGGTTCCTCCTTTGGCCCCTCATATTGCACAACCAATTCATCATTATAAGCATTCTTTTGGCAAAAAGTCATGAGTCTTTGTTCAAGGGAAAAACCCAACCCATTATTCTGGATAGCAAAATTATCATTAAATTCAGAGATCCTATCAACAAGAACATCGGTAGGAACCTTTTTTCTAAGGTTTTCATTAAAAGCAACATGATCTAAGGATCGTAAACGCATAATGTCTTCTTGATAAAAAAGGATTGCTTCTATGGGAGGACGGTCGACATCCACCCTATAATGCGCAAAAATTTCATTGGCCTCTTTTATTATAAAGCTGAACTCATGAGCTAAAAAGATGGTTGCTGCTCGCTTAACGGAAGAATGCTCAATATTAGAAAATTCTAGGAAAATCCTTTCTATGGAAGGATGCATATGTAAAAATTGTCTTTCAAGTTCAACTATGAGCAAAGATATAGCATCCGCGAGACTACTAGTTTTATGAAGAATAGACCCGCTCATGTTGGGCAAAGCACCAGCACAAGTAAAGAAATCTTGAATAACTCCCTTCCCAATAATATTACTGCTACCAATCCAAAACCTTTATTGTGTAAAATAGTAGGATTTTCAAGAGGATCATCAATATCATCAAAGTTTTCCATATTATTATCCTTATCAACGATAACCTACCTAGTTTCAGACATGAAGGCAACAAAATGCAAAAAACAACGAGCTCACAGAAGGCAGGAAAGAAAAAGAGGCGAACGGGAAAGATGGCAAATAAAACGGCAAGGGTGAAGTGGGGAAGAGGAAAACGAGAGGCAAATGGCAAATAATGTAATGTGAAGGATAAGAGTTGTGATGGGTACTTGGTATGTCTTGACTTGGCGTAGATCTCCCCGGCAACGGCGCTAGAAATCCTTCTTGCTACCTCTTGAGCATGCGTTGGTATTCCCTTGAAGAGGAAAGGGTGATGCAGCAAAGCAGCGTAAGTATTTCCCTCAGTTTTTGAGAACCAAGGTATCAATCCAGTAGGAGGCCACACGTGAGTCACCCCGTACCTACACAAACAAATAAGAACCTCGCAACCAACGCGATAAAGGGGTTGTCAATCCCTTCATGGCCACTTGCAAGAGTGAGATCTGATAGAGATAATAATAATAAGATTTGGTATTTTTATGTTATAAATTGAAAGTAAAGATTGCAAAATAAAATAGATTAGAAGCTTGTATGATGGGAAATAGACCCGGGAGCCATAGGATTCACTAGTGGCTTCTCTCAAGATAGCATAAGTATTATGGTGAGTAAACAAATTACTGTTGAGCAATTGATAGAATTGAGCATAGTTATGAGAAAATCTAGGTATGATCATGTATATAGGTATCATGTCCATGACAAGTAGACTGACTCCTGCCTGCATCTACTACTATTACTCCACACATCGACCCCCGGCAAGGAGGTTGCCGGGTGTGCCGCCTGCTTGGCCCTGGCGGCTGCCAGCAAGCCAGGAGGCTCCGACAAGTAGTACTGCAAGATCCACCGCACCAAGGGCCATGACCTCCAGAATTGATAACAAGTTGAGCTGCTTGATGAAAAGCAGAAGGCTGAATATGAAAGGCGAGACAAGGAGAGAGGCCAGGATGGTGCTGAGGGATCTGGCAAGAAGCGTGGCGGCCAAGGGGGTCGCCGCAGCAAAGATAACCAATAAGAGAGGCCCGCTCGGGGCCGCGACAAGAAAGAGGAGGATGATGATCACGACGAGGACGACGAGTCCGGTGAGCATGAGTTCTTGAAGGCTACAGAGGCCATGTGCGTCGAGGGGGGCGCCTCGTAGCACACCTCACACCGCTAGCTAAAGCAGTGGGCGCGTGAGGTCGCTGCGGCAGAGCCGTCGTTCGATGCCTAGAAGCCCCTGAAGTGGTCCCGCACGCCCATCGTTTTTGACACCGAGGATCACCCTGATCGCACAACTGCGGTCGGGTGTTTGCCGTTGTTGGTCTCGCCAAGAATATGCAACCTCAAGGTGACGAAAGTGCTGGTTGACGGTGGGGCCGGTCTGAATTTGATCTCGCCCGCTGTGATCAAGAAGCTGCAGATTCCTGATGGAGACCTCGAAGAGACAGGCACGTTTCAAGGGGTCAACCCAGGAAGGAGCCAGCCTAATGGTAAAATCACGCTACCCGTTAAGTTTGGAGGCGAGCTGAACTATAGGACGGAGAAGATCGTCTTTGATGTCGCCGAGATCCCCTTGCGATACAATGGGATCCTTGGCCGCCCAGCACTGGCCAAGTTCATGGCGGCGTCCCACTACGCCTACAACACGTCAAAGATGCCAGGGCCACTGACCATTATCATCGTCCCCTCCGACAAGAAAGATGTGCTCATTTGCGCCGATCAACTTTACCGAGAGGCAATCGCAGCAACTGCCGTGAAGACACTTGCCCCTGCCGTTGAAGCTCCAGGGAAGAAGAAAGTTGGCAAGACCCCTTCTGGCAAGACCTCTTCTGGCGAGACCTCTTGCACCCACTCCGGCAAGCACACCTCTTCAGAGTGTTGCGCTCCCGTTGAGGACATGCCAGAGAGCTCTGCCGTCAAGAGCAAGAAGTCCAAAGCTGCACCAATAGAAACCAAGAAGTTGTCCATCAAGGTGGATGGCACGGGAGGTGCTTTCACCATAAGCTCCACGCTTGTCAGCAAATAGGAAAGCACGCTCGTTGCCTTCCTGTGGGCGAATTTCGATGTGTTTGCATGGCAAGCATCCGACATCCCCGGCTTTCCCAGGGAGGTGATCAGAGGAGTACTCCACCCCACGTGGTTGGCCAATCTGGTGGTGGTGCGTAAGGCAAATGGGAAGTGGAGGCTGTGTACTGATTACAAAAATATCAATAAAGCATGTCCAAAGGATCCTTTCCCATTGCTATGCATCGACCAGATTGTAGACTCCACTGCCTGTGTGACCTGCTGTCACTCCTCGACGCCTATTCAGGATACCACCAGATCTTCATGATGAAAGAAGATGAAGAGAAGACTGCGTTCATAACCCCATGTGGTACGTACTATTTTGTACGGATTCCTTTCGGGTTGAAGAGCGCCAGTTCGACGTTTGAGTGGTCCAAATTGGTTTTGAGCCCCAGCTACATAGAAACATGGAAGCCTATATGGATGATATAGTGGTCAAAACGAAGGACAGGGCCACGCTCGTACAGGACCTAGAAGAAACATTTGCAAATCTGCGTAAGATCAACCTCAAGCTCAACCCAGAGAAGTGCGTGTTCGGTGTCCCGTCCGGCAAACTTCTTGAGTTCTTTATGTCTCAGCGCGGAATTGAAGAAAATCCCGACAAGATCAACGTGATCGAGCAGATTGAAGCACCTAAGTGGGTCAAAGACGTCTGTAGGCTCGCCGCCTGCATTGTCGCCCTGAGTAGATTCATCTCCAAATCTGCTGAGCGCGCCCTCCCCTTTTTCAAAATTTTGAAAAAGGCGGGTCCAGTAAAGTGGACTCCGGAGGCAGAGGATGCACTACAAGATTTGAAGAGGTATCTCTCCTCCACACCGATACTAGTCATGCCCAAACCGCAAGATCTGTTGCTGCTATACTTGGCAGCAACGAATCAAGTGGCCAGTGCCGCGCTGGTGGCCCAGAGGGAACTTGAGGAAGAGGCAGCAGTAGCAGTGGAGCTATTGGGTGGCGGGCTGGGGCCATCCCCGGCAGGGTCTGACGCGGCAAGACAGAACCCCCGGCGAGACCCGATCCCGGCAAGGCGTAGTCTGAATAGATGAGCAAAGTAGGACAGAAGAAGAAGATGGTGCAGTACCGAGTCTATTTTGTCAGTTCCCTCTTGCAGGGGGCTAGGTAAAGATATTCTGGTATGCAGAAGCTACTTTTCAGCCTCCTCATGGCCTCAAGAAAGCTGCGCCACTATTTCCAAGCACATGAGATCACTGTCGTCACGCGCCTCCCGTTGCAACAAATCTTGCACAACCCAGATGCGACTGGGAGGATTGTGGAGTGGGCATTGGAGTTGTCTTGCTTTGGCCTCAAGTTTGAAAGCACTTCAATAATCAAGAGCCGAGACCTGGCAGAGTTCATAGCAGAATGGACCACAACGCCCAACGAGGACATTCAAGAGACCAGCCTCCCCGGCAAGGAGACGAGCAGTGAGTGGATTATGTACTTTGATGGAGCTTTCTCACTCCAAGGTGCTGGTGCCGCCGTATTGCTCGTCACGCCCACTGGAGAGCGCCTCAAGTACGTACTCCAGATGCACTTTCCCCAGGAAAAATCGACGAAGAACACGGCAGAGTACGAGGGGTTGTTGGCCGGTCTCAGGATCGCGGCAGACCTTGGAATCAGAAAGCTCATCATCAGTGGTGATTCGCAACTCGTCGTCAAGCAACTAAACAAGGACTGCCAGCGCCCGTTGATGGAGGCCTATGTGGATGAAGTGAGGAAATTGGAAGAGAGCTTTGACGGATTGCAAGCAGAGCATGTTCCCCGAGCGGAGAACGGCATTGACGACGACCTGTCAAAGCGTGCTGCCCTCAAGTTGGTTGTGGAACCAGGTACCTTTTGCTTCAGTTAACTCACCCATCCGTTGAACCATCAGCAGGACAAAACAAATAAAGGAAGGCGGGCCCCGTCAAGTAATTCCCCGCTGAGCTCCCAGGAGCCGCCGGCAAGGACGTTGCCGGGAGTTGATATGTCTCCAACGTATCAATAATTTTTTATTACTTCATGCTATATTATATTATGTTTTGGATGATTAATGGGCTTTGTTATACACTTTTATATTATTTTTGGGACTAACCTATTAACCGGAGGCCCAACCTAGAATTGTTGTTTTTTGCCTATTCTAGAGTTTCGCAGAAAAAGAATATCAAACGGAGTCCAAACGGAATGAAACCTTCGGGAACGTGATTTTCGGAACGAACATGATCCAGTGGACTTGGACCCTACGTCAAGACATCAACCAGGAAGGCATGAGGTAGGGGGCGCGCCTACCCCCCCCCCCACCCCAGGCGCTCCCTCCATCCTTCTGGGGACCAAGTTGCTCCATCGACGTACTTCTTCCTCCTATATATACCTACGTACCCCCAAAATACCATATACGGAGCCAAAAACCTAATTCCACCACCGCAACCTTCTGTACCCGTGAGATCCCATCTTGGGGCCTTTTCCGGAGCTCTGCCGGATGGGGCATCGATCAACACCATAGCCTCTCCGATGATGTGTGAGTAGTTTACCTCAGACCTTCGGATCCATAGTTATTAGCTAGATGGCTTCTTCTCTCTTTTTGGATCTCAATAGAAAGTTCTCCATGATTCTCGTGGAGATCTATTCGATGTAATCTTCTTTTGCAGTGTGTTTGTTGAGATCGATGAATTTTGGGTTTATGATCAGGTCTATCTATGAACAATATTTGAATCTTCTCTGAATTCTTTTGTGTATGATCGGTTATCTTTGCAAGTCTCTTTGAATTATCAGTTTGGTTTGGCCTACTAGATTGATCTTTCTTGCAATGAGAGAAGTGCTTAGCTTTGGGTTCAATCTTGCGGTGTCCTTTCCCAATGACAGTAGGGGCAGCAAGGCACGTATTGTATTGTTGCCATTGAGGATAACAAGATGGGGTTTATATCATATTGCATGAGTTTATCCCTCTACATCATGTCATCTTACTTAAAGCGTTACTCTGTTCTTTTGAACTTAATACTCTAGATGCATGCTGGATAGCGGTCGATGTGTGGAGTAATAGTAGTAGATGCAGGTAGGAGTCGGTCTACTTGTCGTGGACGTGATGCCTATATACATGATCATACCTAGATATTCTCATAACTATGCTCAATTCTGTCAATTGCTCAACAATAATTTGTTTACCCACCGTAATACTTATGCTCTCGAGAGAAGCCACTAGTGAAACCTATGGCCCCCGGGTCTATTTTCCATCATATTAATCTCTCGTCAACAATCTATTTCTGGCACTGTTTATTTTGCTTTCTTTACTTTGCATCTTTATCATAAAAATACCAATAATATTATCTTATTAGATCTCACTTTTGTAAGTGATCATGAAGGGATTGACAATCCATTTATTGCGTTGGTTGGGAGGATTTTTTTTGTTTGTGTAGGTGTGAAGGACTTGTGCGTGGCCTCCTACCGGATTGATACCTTGGTTCTCAAAAACTGAGGGAAATACCTACGCTACTTTGCTGCATCACCCTTTCCTCTTCAAGGGAAAACCAACGCAGTGCTCAGAGGTAGTAGGAGTCCCAAGCTTGCCGGAGGGCAGCAACCCTCGGCAGGGCCTCACGCCCTGGCCATAGAAGCAGCTGCCCTTACGACCGAAGATGAGCCTTTAGTCCTTGGCGTCGAGCCCTAGGTTTTTTTAGGCATGGGTGCAGCCCACCGTTCGTTTCCTCCAAATAGGAGAGCTCCCTGAGGAGCAGGAAGAAGCAGGAGAAAGTAGCCCGTTGGTCCAGCATGTACCAGTTTGTGGATGATGCCCTCTATAGGAGAAGACTGAACGGTGTCAAATTGAAGTGCATTCCTCGAGAGGACGGACTGAGGCTGTTGGCAGAGATACATGGAGGCATGTGTGGCTCCCACATAGGATCAAGGGCTCTTGCCAGCAAAGCATTCTGGCAAGGTTTATTCTGGCCCACTGTCCTCCAGGATGCAACTGCGCTAGTAACCAAGTGTGAAGTGTGCCAGTTCCATTCAAAGAAGGTTCATCAACCCGCCCAAGCTTGTCACAGCCCTAGCTTCAGCCTTGTTATGGTCTAGTCTTGGTTGTTGCATCATGTTTAAATCTTCTTAAACCTGAAATGGGGATGTCCAAACCCTAGCACCAAATGAATTGCAACTAGGATCAACATAAAAATATTTTCAACAAACCCAAAATGCCCTTTATAAATGCCCATCATTTTTGAATTGGTCTAGAACCCCTTCCAAAAAATGATGCACATATTTCTATGCCATTCTAGGTTTTTGAATTAACTCATATTGTATTTGAATTGGGGCATTTAAATACTATAAATATTTTTAAATTCTCCAACAATTTTGGAATTAGTTGAGGGCCTCTGGAATAATTTATTTAGTGCCCATAACTATTTTCAGAATTTTTTAAAGTGATTTGGTTTGAAAACCAAATTTAAACAAATTTGCATAAATAGAAAAACAGAACAAAATAGAAATAAGACAGAGAGCGAAACCTTACCTGGGCCTCACCTGTGCTGGCCCAGCCCACCTGGCTCGGTGCCAGTCATCCCTAACCTCGGCCAGTAGGCAGAGGAGGGACAGCGCACGGCGCGCGCGCGGGCGCCACGCTACCAGGCTGCCTGCCTGCGTCGCCTGGCCACCGCGACGCCTCGCGTCCTCTCCTCGGTGCCGCCTCGACCCCCTCGCTCGTTCCCTCTCCCTCTGGACCCTCTTCCCTCCTCTGCTCTCTCTCCATAGCACGCACACAAGCGGCCCCGTCGCCGCCGATGTGCACCTCCGCGGCCACCGGCCTCCACACGCCTCTCCGACGTGCCAAGAAGCTCCGCAGCTGACCTCTATGCCGTCCCCGCCAAGCCACACGAGTGGACGCGCCCTGCAGTGGCTTCCCTGACGTCTTCTTCAACCTCGGTCCGCCAGAGATCCCCTTCACCGCCCGCTCGCTCCGACGCTTCCCCGAGCCAAACGAGCCGCCCATCCGACTCCCTGTGAGCCCGCCGTCATCTCCCCCTCTCCCCATGGTCGATTTCTCGCTGCAACGCCAATGACCGCGAGTCCCGTATGTTGCCGCCGCACGAGCTCGTCGCCGATGAGGCTCCGGTGACCAAATGGTCCCGTGCGTGCCTCCGT
This sequence comes from Triticum urartu, assembly GCF_003073215.2. Lineage (NCBI taxonomy): Eukaryota > Viridiplantae > Streptophyta > Magnoliopsida > Poales > Poaceae > Triticum > Triticum urartu. The sequence goes on from NC_053027.1 coordinate 315,203,036, forward strand.
TGGGTTCGTGAGCTCTCATAGAACATGTAGGTGCAAACCGCTGGTCTTCCTGCACGCCGTGTCGCCGATTCCGTCAACACCCGAGCTCCGGCCACCGCCTATCTCACCGCTGCCGCCGCTAGAGACCACCTCACGCCCTCTCGCAGCCACCACTAAATGCGCGCGAGCGCTAGCAAGCTGCAGCAGCAAACCACGCTCAAAACGGCGCCCCATGGGCGATTTCCGAGCCCTTCGCCGCGACTGCCGTCGCCGGCGGCTAACCGCCGATCGTTTTGACCGGGTTTGACCACCCTTTGACTCGTGTGGGCCCAGTCCCTGGTCAAAGCTAGGTTAGTTGCTAACTTAACATCTAATTAGTTAGTTAACTAAAACTGTGCCACTGACGTGCGGGACCCGCGCGTCAGGTTTGACCCTAGACCGGGCCTTTGACCATCTGACACAAGGATGAGGTGATGCTGATGTCATGAAGCTTTTCTGGATTTAAAATAAATCTAAATGATTTATTTATTTTCAGAAAATAGCTAAAACTTCTAAAATTCATAGAAAATTATCTATAACTCCAAATAAGATAAATTATATATGTAAAATTATCAGAAAAATCCAGAGAATTTGAATATGGTATTTTCATGCATGTTTGAACAAGTTAACCTCACTGAATAGGACAATTCATGATTATGGAATAAATGGTAATTGGTTTTGGAGTTGGAATTTGCTATAGGTTTGAATTCCACTTCAATGAATATGGCTAACTGTTGCACTAGGTTAATTCAGTACCTTAATATGACATATCATTCATATGTATGTGCATTGCATTGATTGCGGTTCCTTTTGTGTTTGCCAGTGGTTGTTCCCTCTTGATAGACGTTCGATCCGAAGATGAGTTCGATGACACTTATGAAGAGTTATATCATCTTCAGAAGTGCCAAGCAAGCAAAACCCCCTTGTCCATTCCGATACAATCCCACTCTCTCGCTCTTGCTCTCTTTTACTACATTAGGACAACAACGATTCTACTATTACATGCTGCGGTAGCTGAACCCCTTTCCTCTGCATGACCTGTCATTGCCATAGTAAATAGATGAAAATCACTAGCATGAGTAGGAGTTGTTTGAGCCCTGATGTGCCTAATCATTCATGCTTGTTTGTCATGCCTGCTACTGCTTAGAGTTGAGTCAGATCTGATTCATCGGGGATGAATTGGAATGGTGATGAACATGTCCTACTGTGTGTGAGCTAAGTATGTGAACACGATTTGGTAAAGGTAGCGGTGAGAGGCCATGTAGGAGTACATGGTGGGTTGTCTCATTCCAGCCGTCCTCAGGAACTGATTTCTGTGTTTGTGATCCATGACCAGTTACTACCACACATTGGGCTCCGGGCGCTCCAAGCTCTCTCGACTTATTAATAACCCTGATCACTGTCCAGGAGTTGCAACTAGTTTCTGGTGTTTGTAGGTAGTGTTAGTAGTCTACCAAGTGGCACCCGGTACAGGTGGGCTTGGGACAGACTAGGCACAGTGGCACGGTGTACCAAGTGGCACCCGAATGGTGGGCTTGGGAACCCTGCTCATATCGTTTGGGGCCGTGAGCGACACCCCGTCCGGATCTCCTTGCGGATGGAACCCGAATAGGCGATAAACCTGGAAAAGAGACTTGTTGGTTAGTCAGGTCGTGGTCGACTCCCTCGCCAGGCTTCTGCTTGAAGGTTGCCGAGATACACGATGTGTACATGGTGGTAAGTGGCAAGAGCGTGTGTGAAGAAGTACACCCCTGCAGGGTTATCATTATCTATTCGAATAGCCGGATTCCTCGGATATGGAAACTTGGACCCCTTGCGTAGTTCATAGACAAGTGAAAGTGGATACTCTAAAATACGCAAGATAAGTGTGAGTGCTATGGATGGCGTTCTCGCAGGGAGACGGGAGCAGATCCATAGTGGTGTATTGGTATGGTGAATATGTGGACTCGTGTGCGCCACCTCAAAGAGTTACTTGCAGTCGTAGTTCAGGATAGCCATCGAGTCAAAGCTGGCTTGCTGCTGTCAAACTCCACCACCCATTTGTTAATACCGATGCATATGTAGTTAGTTATGATGTAAGTCTTGCTGGGTACATTTGTACTCACGTTTGCTTAATTTATGTTTTGCAGAGAGACATCAGTCTCACTAGTAGTTCCGCTTGGACTTTGACGTTTAGCTTGTTACCTCAGCTACGATCTTGTGCCCTCGGCAGGATCTGGTAGATAGTCAGGCTTCTCAGCCTTTTTCATTTATAGATGTCTGTACTCAGACATGTTAAGCTTCCGCATGTGCTTTGTTTGTATGCTATGATTGTTGGGTCATGAGACCCATGTTTGTAATATCTCGCTCCTCGGAGCCTAATGAATAAATACTTTGAGTCGTAGAGTCTTGTTGTGATGCCATGTTGTATTGCACATATTGAGCATATTGTGTGTATGATTGAAATGCTTGGTATGTGTGGGATCCGACAACCTAGTTGTTTATCCTCGGTAGCCTCTCTTATGGGGAAATGTAGTCTTGTGTTTCCATGAGCCATAGTAGTCCGCTACAACCTGGTTCACCGGAGTCCTGCTAGCCCAGCACTACTGCTCCGGAACACTTGACTGGCCGGCATGTGATTCACTTCGTTCCTGTGTCTATCCCTTCGGGGAAATGTCACACGGTGACATCCAGAGTCCTGCCTAGCCTGCTACAGCCCGGTTCACCGGAGTCCTGTTAGCCCAGTGCTACAGCCCAGGTTCAGACGCTGCTGACCGACATGCTCGATGTTGATTCATGTATGCCTGTCCCCGTAAGTTAGTGCCACTTTGGGTTCACGACTAGTCATGTCGCCTGGGTTCTCTGTCATATGGATGCTAGCGACACTATCATATACGTGAGCCAAAAGGCGCAAACGGTCCGGGGCCATGGTAAAGCGACACCCGTGGGAATACCATGCTTGAGGCGGCAAAGTGATATGAGGTGTTACCGGCTAGATCGATGTGACTTGGAATCAGTGTCCTGACAGCTTTGGTATCAGAGCCTGACTACCTATAGGATTACCAAGCCAAACTGGTTTAAGTCGTGTCTAGAAATTGTTTAGTTATATAAGTGTCGGTGGGAACGACACCTATGGGATCACAAGAATCCCTACTACGGTTGCAGGGCACGGGGTCGTGAGAAGAGCGGATCAAACAGATAGCACACAGTTCGTTTATCCAGGTTCGGGCCGCGAGGATGCATAAAACCCTACTCCTCCTTTGGTGGATTGTATATATGTGTTCTTGAGCTAGCTATGGGGCGTGAGGAGCTCCAAAAAGCCGAATCCTCCTCCTGGTCGCCTCGGGCCTCCTTTTATAGGAAAGGGGTTGCCACAGTGGCACACAGGAGGTGGAAAGGGTACAGTGATGTCAGGTTATCCCTCACATTACATGACAAGGCGCATTTAATGCGCCTTGCCCAGGTGTCCTTGCTTTATTGGGGATGGGGGAGAGCCATGTCTCGTCCGTCGCCGCTCCCTCTCGTGTGGACACGCGCCCTGGCCAGCGGCGCCCGTGGTGCCATGTAGGCAGGCAGGCAGCTGAGGTGGCGCAGTGGTGGGTCTCCATGAAGATCCGCATGCCTCCACGCAGGTGCCTGCCCAGCTGGTTGGGTCGGCAGCTGCATGCGAACGGTGGTGGAGGTTTGACTAGCATGGGCCTGATGGTGGCCCTACGAGTGTTCTTGGCAAGGGCCTTGCTGGGGCCCCGGCAAGGGTCTTGCCGTGGCGCCTGCTGTCATCCCTGGCAAGGCTCTTGCTGGGGGCCTTGTGGTCCTCCTTGGCTGGGATCCCGCCAAGGATCATCATCTTCTAAAGGGTGTATCTGATCTTGAATGTCTTCACAAAGATTTGCATGCCACCACGGGGATGCCTCCCGAATCCTTGCCCCATGGGGGCAGTGGACTCAAGGGTGACTCATTTCATAGGTGTGGGGCGAGCTACCACATTAAGGGTCTTGCCGGGTTTGCTAAAACCGCCTCCCGGCAAGGATCTTGCGGGGGGGTGGTCCGCTTTGTCCCCTTTGCTCTCTGTGGTCTTGGTCTTGGTGTCGTTCTGCTTCTCCTGAGCTTCGACCTTGCCTTGGCTCACCTCCCTTGCGTTGCTCAGTGTGGTGGTGCCCGTGGCTCAAACTGCCCGTGCACAGTTATAGGGGTACAAAAAGTGTACCCCTCTTTTTGTACACCGACAGGAGCCCCCGGGCCTGGGCCACACGTAAGCGCAGTCGCGTCATTGGGCTAGGCCCAAAAACGGTGCGCGGGCAGGCGGGGCGGTTTTTACCGCGGTAAGTCTCTTCGCGCGCTGCGCTTCCCATGCTTCCCGCGCGTGGCGCGGCGTGGGGAGGCGTGTGTGACGTGGGAGGCATGCGTGGGGCTGAGCTCTGCATGCATGCGTCACATCGTAGTAAATGGGGTGGTTCTCGCCTTCCCCATAAACGGAGGGAGGCGTGGAGGCGCGGCCCATTTACTGAACGGGGCCGAGGCGTGGTCTTCAAGGCATCCAGTCCCCATGATTACGGGGTGGGGAGAGGTCGCCTCATCCGTCGCCTCGGTCCTGCACGCCTGCCGTGTGGATCTCATGCGCTTGGGGTGGCGAATGGTGGAGGCGGGAAACCGGGCCGCCGCGGGCTGGGGCGGCGGGTCGGTCCTAGTTCCCTGCGCCTTCCGCGTCTTGATTGGCTGAGCGGGGCGGCCGAGCCCCCACCCCGTTCCTTTATAAAGAGCGGGAGGGGGGAATGGCGTCCCGCATTCCTTCATCTCCTCCTTCCTTCAGCTTCTGCTCCCCCATTCCATCCGCAATGGAGAGAGGGAATCCTGGTCCTTCAACGATGGCGGCGAGCGTCGCCGCTCGACAACGCGTCCCTCCTTCTCCTGCACCCGCGGTGGCAGAGCTAGCCGCGAGGGGAAGGGGGAGGGGGCGAGGCCGAGGCGCTCGGGGAAGAGGAGGATGGGGCGGCACGCCGGCCTCGCCTCCGCCAGCAGTTCCTCCCCCCATGGAGGGCCACGTTGGGGATGACCCTTGCGAGTTCTTCGTCAGGCTGCACCGGCCGCCTCGCCGTCGCCTTCGTCTCCCGACTCCATTCGCGCAAGAGACGGAGCTGGATCCGCCGGAGTCGTTGTGGCTGCACATGAGGGGCTGCGGGATCAGTGGCACGCAGGCCCGCGTCGACTTCCCCGCCCCTCACGTGATGTATCTCCGTCGGGGATGGAAGACGTTTGCCCATATCCACCGCTTGACGGAGGGGCTCACTCTCCATTTTAAGCTGATGGAGGGTGGCCTTCTCTCCATCAAGGTCTTCGGGTGCTTTGGGACCCGTGCAAGGTGCTGCGTGGAGAGCTCTTCTGATAGTGAAGACTCCTCCTCGGGCGGGAGTGACGAGGAGGACAGCGGCAGCGACGATGAGGGTAGTAAGCGGCAGGATGACGGGTCCGATTAGGTGTCGGGTGCCGCTCCGTGCAGCACCGGCGACCCCATCATCCGCGTCGCCGGCTCCCTGAACTTCTCGGGGTTGTCTCCTTGGGCGGCTGGCGTTAGGAAGCTGCGGAAGAGGAAGAGGGCAGGAGGCAAGGCCGTTAAGTCGGAGTACGCGGGCATCGACGCCTTCGATGCGTGCTGACGTCCTGCCGCCTCGTCTTCAAGCTCTGCTTCCGGCGCCGCCATCACCATCCAGCCTTCGGACGGCCACCGAGATGTTCTCTTGGTGTCTTCTGCCACCCATAGCTCGCCTAGGCGCCCCTTTTGCCCTTTTCGCCTCCTTGACCTGCCTCCTGAGGAGAGGGACAAGAAAGGGATTACGAGCACTTTATCTCTTTTTAGTTTGTAAGCCTTCGGGCCTTAGCTGAATTTAAAACTTGTAATCCCATCATTCATGTTTTTCATTCCCTATGGACTGTACCTGAGTGGAATGTTTTTAATGAAAAAGGGATGCTTGCCGGGTCATTTGTTTGTGGGTAGAACCCACGACAAGGAGTAAATCCTTGATATCTTTAAGATAAACATTTCCTTGCCCGGCAACAGGCCTTGCCGTCTCCCCACTTCGCTCGACCTTTCTCACACCTTTGGCGGAGGCAGGGATGAGGTGGGTTCAGGCTCCTTGTTTCATCCTCTCGCTGCCGCGACTACGACCAAACTTGGCCCCAGGAACGAGCCCTAGGGCCTAGAGTTAGGGGAGCACGGTAGCTTTAGGGAAAAAATGAGGTTTCACATACCTCAGTCCATAAGGGAATGCATGATAATGGATGAAGAACTTATCTGAAGCTGTAGCCCCTGGCAACTCTGGTTTCCCGTGGGTGAATCTTGGCTCTTGCAGCCCCCGGCAATACTGGCTTGCCGGGGTCTAGATGCTGGTCTGTCCCTCTTCTCTTTTTCGTCCTCAAGTGATCCAGCAAGGATATCTGTGAGTCCTGCGAACCAAAGAAGACGAAAGAACGGCAAAGAGATGCACACTCAACCTCTAAGCTAGGGGTTAGTCGCCGCTAAGCACTATCAACCCTAGCCAAGGACGAGACTCGACCTAGCATGCATGCTATAACTTAGGGCGCCAGCGCTTCATTTACTTGTGCTCAGGGTCTGCGCCTGGCTTTGTACAAAGGGTTACATGCATCATCGGCAATGCTTGTACAAAAGGTGGCTTGCCGGGGGGCCCGGCAAGCCGCGTCTCACGGGTAAAACTTGCGAAGATGCTCAATGTTCCAGGAGTTACTCACTGGAATGGCATCTTCGGTCTCCAGGCGGACTACGCCGGGCCTGGTGACTCGTATTACCCGATAAGGGCCTTCCCACTTTGGCGTCAACTTGTTGGAATTCTTGGCCGATTGAACACGCCAAAGGACAAGGTCGCCTTCCTCAAGGCTTCGGGCATGAACCTTGCGGCTATGGTAGCGGCGCAAGGCTTGCTGGTAGCGTGCTGCTCTCACAGCCGCCCGAAGATGATCTTCCTCCAGGAGCATTGCGTCATCTTGCCGCAGTTGCTCTTGCTCAAGCTCATCATAAGCGAGCACTCGAGGTGACCCGTATATGAGTTCAGTGGGGAGAACTGCTTCTGCCCCGTATATTAGGGCAAAGGGTGTCTGGCCGGTGGATCGATTTGGCGTCGTCCTGATCGACCAAAGAACCGTCGGCAACTCATCAATCCAGTGCCTTCCACTCTTGTGCAGCCTGTCAAAGGTCTTGGTCCTTAAGCCTCGCAGTACTTCAGCGTTTGCCCTCTCAGCTTGACCATTGCTTTGTGGGTGAGCAACCGAAGCGAAACAGACTTTGCTGCCGAGGTGTTGGATATATTGCATGAAGGTGCGGCTTGTGAACTATGTGCCGTTGTCGGTGATGACCCTGTTGGGTACACCAAAACGGCACACTAGTCCCTTGAAGAACTTGATGGCTGACTGAGCTGTGACCTTCCTCACTCCCTCCACCTCCGGCCACTTTCTAAACTTGTCGATTGCAACGTACAAGTACTCAAAGCTCCCGACAGCGCGGGGGAAAGGGCCCAGTATGTCGAGCCCCCAGACCGAGAAGGGCTAGGAGAGAGGAATGGTTTGAAGGGCTTGAGCTAGCTGATGAAGCTTCTTTGAATGGAACTGACACGCTTCACACCTGGTGACTAGTGTCATCGCATCCTGGAGGGCGGTGGGCCAGAAGAAGCCTTGCCGAAATGCCTTGCCGGCAAGGGCCCTTGACCCGATGTGGGATCCACATATGCCTCCGTGTATCTCCGCCAACAGCTCCAGTCCTTCCTCCCGAGGGATACACTTCAATTTCACACCGTTCGGCCTCTTTCTGTACAGGACGTCATCGACGAACTGGTACATGGTAGAGCGACGGGCTACTTTTTCCGCTTCTTCCTGCTCTTCAGGAAGTTCCCCTGTTTGGAGGAATCGGACAGTATGTTGTGCCCACGCTGGAGCCTGGGGCTCGACGGCGAGGACTAAAGGCATTTCCTCCGCTATAAGAGCGGCTGTCTCGACGGCAAGAGCTTGACGCTCCGCCGGAGCTAGCCATCCCGTGGCGGGCTCAGTGTCCTCGGCAACATCCTTGCCGGCGGCTCCGGGGAGCTCGGCGGGAAAGTACTTGTCGGGTCCTGATTTCCTCCTCTTGTTCAGCTCTGTTGATGGATCAACGGATGGCCGAGTTAGCTGGAGCACAAAGGTACCTGGTTCCACAGGTAGCTTGAGGGTAGCGCGTTTTGACAGGTAATCGGCGATATCGTTCTCCGCTCGGGGAATGTATTCAGCATGTATACCGTCGAAACGCTCTTCCAGCTTTCTCACTTCATCGACGTAGGCCTTCATCAATGGGCTCTGGTAGTCCTTGTTGACTTGCTTGACGACGAGCTGCGAGTCGCCCCTGACGATGAGCTTCTTGATTCCGAGGTCCGCCGCGATCCTAAGACCGACAAGCAGCCCTTCGTACTCTGCCGTAATGTTTGTTGACACCTCCCTGGGGAAGTGCTTCGGGATCACGTACTTGAGGTGCTCTCCGGTGGGCGCGACAAGCAGTACGCCAGCCCCGGCGCCGTGTAAGGAGAAAGCTCCATCAAAGTAAATGATCCAACTACAACTTGCCTCCTTGCTGGCAGAGCAGTCTCTTGGGCTTCTTCATCAGGCGTTGCGGTCCATTTTGCAATGAACTCCGCCAGGACTCGGCTCTGAATCGTCGAAGTACTTTCAAACTTGAGGCCAAAGCTGGACAGCTCCAGTGCCCATTCCACAATTCTTCCCGTTGCATCTGGATTGTGCAATATCCGTTGCAGAGGGAGGCGAGTGACGACAGTGATCTCGTCTGCCTAGAAGTAGTGACGCAGCTTCCTCGAGGCCATAAGAAGGCCGAAGAGCAGTTTCTGCATGCCGGAGTACCTTGATCTAGCTCCCTGTAGGAGGGAACTAACAAAGTAAACCGGGTCCTGCATCATTTTCTTCTTCGGCGGCACTTCAACTGGCAGTGTCGTCTCTGCATTGGTGGTGTCGGGCTCTGTCGCTCCCATTACCTCGTCGTCAACCTCTCTCTGTGCCACTAGTGCGACACTGACCACCTGGTTCGTTGCCGCCAGGTATAGCAGCAACGGCTACTGTGGCCTAGGCGCAACTAGTATTTGCGCGGAGGAGAGGTACTTCTTCAAATCTTGCAATGCTGCTTCGGCTTCTGGTGTCCACTCCATCGGGCCCGCCTTTTTCAGGATCTTGAAAAAGGAAAGGGCGCGCTCGGCAGACTTGGAAATGAATTTGCCCATGGCGGCGACGCAACCAGCAAGCTGACGCACATCCTTGATTCGCTTGGGTGCTTCAATCTGCTCTATAGCTTTGATCTTGTCCGGATAGGCCTCTATCCCACGCTGTGACACAAAGAACCCGAGAAGCTTGCCGGAAGGGATGCCAAAGACGCACTTCTCAGGGTTCAGCTTGAGATTGATCTTGCGCAGGTTTGCAAATGCTTCTAGCAAATCCAGTATGAGGGTTGCCCTGTCCTTCGTTTTGACCACTATGTCATCCATATAAGCTTCCACATTTCTATGGAGCTGGGGTTCAAAACCAATCTGGACCGCCCTTGCAAACATCGAACCAGCACTCTTCAGCCTGAAAGGCATCCGCATGAAACAATACGTACCACATGGGGTGATGAATGCTGTTTTCTCTTTGTCTTCTCTTGTCATGAAGATCTGGTGGTAGCCGGAGCAGGCATCGAGGAATGACAACAGATCACACCCAGCTGTGGAGTCAACAATCTGGTCAATGCGCGGCAACAGGAAGGGGTCCTTAGGACAAGCCTTATTGATATATGTGTAATCAATACACAGCCTCCACTTCCCATTAGCCTTGCGCACTACGACCGGATTGGCCAACCACGTTGGATGGAGCACTCCTCTTACCAAACCCGCTGCTTCCAGTTTCCGGATCTCCTCTATGATGAACTCTTGTCATTCCAAAGCTTGCTTTCTGACCTTCTGCTTGACGGGCCGTGCATGAGGACAGACAGCAAGGTGGTGCTCAATCACCTCCCTGGGAACGCCGGGGATGTCGGAAGCTTGCCATGCAAACACACCGACATTCGCCCGCAGGAAGGTGACGAGCGCGTCTTCCTATTTGTCATCAAGGCTGGAGCTTATGGTGAAAGCCCCTCCCATGCCGTCCTCATTGACGGAAACCTTCTTGGTTCCCGGCGGTATGGCCCTGGGCTTCTTGTTTCTGCCGGTGGAGCTCTCTGGCACGTCGACGGGAGCGCTACACTCCGTAGAGGTGCGCTTGCCGGAGTGAGTGTCCGAGGTCTCACCGGTCTTCTTCTTCTTCTTCCCTCCCGGGGTCCCAGCGGCAGGAGCAAGTGCCCTAGTGGCGGTAGCTGCTGCAACTGCTTGTTGGTATAGTTGGTCAGCGCAAATCAGTGCATCTTTCTTATCGGAGGGGATGGTGATGATCGTCACAGGTCCTGGCATCTTCAGGGTGTCGTAGGCGTAGTGTGACGCCGCCATGAACTTGGCCAGCGCTGGGCGGCCAAGGATCCCGTTGTAGGGCAAGGGGATCTTGGCAACATCAAACACGATCCTCTCCGTCCTGTAGTTCAGATCGCTTCCAAATGTCACGGGCAGCGTGACCTTTCCCTTAGGTTGCCTTATTCCTGGGTTGACCCCCTGAAACGTGCCCGTCTTTTCGAGGTCTCCATCTGGAATCTGTAGTTTCTCGACAATGGCAGGCGAGATCAAGTTTAGACCGGCCTCGCCATCGACTAGCATCTTTGTCACCTTGAGGTTGCGTATTGTTGGTGAAACCAACAATGGCAAGCATCCGACCACAGTAGTGCGATCAGGGTGATCCTCAGTGTCAAAAATGATAGGTGTGCTGGACCACTTCAGCGGCCTTTGGGCATCAAACGATGGCTCTGCCGCAGTAATCTCTCACGCCCACTTTTTAAGTTGGCGGTGAGAAGTATGCAGCGAGGCGCCGCCATCGACGCACATGGCCTCTGTAGCTTTCTGAAACTCTTGGTCGCCGAATTCATCGTCCTCTTCATGATCATCATCTTCTGGCTTTTTGTCATGGCCCCGGGCGGGCCTCTCCTGTTGTTTATCCTTGCCGCGACGGCCCGCCTGGCCGTCACGCTTCTTTCCAGACCCCTTAGCACCGTCTTGGACCTTCTCCTTGTCCCGTCTCTCATATTCAGCCCTCTGCTTCTCAGCGAGGAGCTCAACCTGTCGGCAGTCTTGGAGAGCATGGCCTTTGGTGCGATGGATCTTGCAGTATCGCTTGTCGGAGTTTCCTGGCTTCTCGGCTACCGCCAAGGCCTGGCAGGCGACACATCCGGCAATTTCCTTGCCGGGGTCATCTGCCTTGGTTTTCTTGGTGGAGCCGGTGTCATCAGATCCCTCGACGGCAAGCACGGCTTTACCTTTGCGCTTCCTATTGCGGCGCCGGCCCTTCTTCGCCGGGGCGGTAGTATCTTCATCTGAGGAGTCGGTTTCCACGCCGGCGTCTTCGCCGGGGTACTTCCTTCCCTCTTCAGCCCGGGCACATCTGTCAGCACGAACATAGAGTTCTGCTACATCTTTCACCTTGTTCATTGCCAGATCTTCGCGCATCTTGTGGTTACGCACGTTCTGATGGAACGCGCTAATGATGGCGGCAGGGTGAACATCAGGGATATTGTACTGTATCTGGTTGAACCTCTGTATATACTTGGGGAGACTCTCGCCTCCCTTCTGGGGAATGATGTGCAGGTTGCTCGCTTGGCCATGGGCTTGGTGGCCTCCAGTAAAGGCGCCCACAAATTCATGGCACAAATCCGACAAGGAGGAAATAGAGTCTACCGGCAAGTGGATCAACCATGACATGGTGTTGGGTTTAACAGCCAATGGAAAGTAATTCGCAAGCACCTTATCGTCGCGGGCTCCGACAGCTTGCATCGCAATGGTGTAGATGCTGAGGAACTCGGACGGGTGGGTCTTGCAGCTGTACTTTTCGCCCACGTCAGGTTTGAAGGTGCGGTGAGTGGGCCACTTAAACTGCCGTAGCTCACGGGTAAAAGTTGGACAGCCGACCTCGTAAGGTAGGCCTCCAGGGCTCTCCGGTGCCGGGTGGTTCACAGAAGGCCCTGCTCGCTTGTCTGACTGGTGGCGCGCTCCGTGCCGGCGCTCGATAGTGGTTCGAGCGTCTTGATGTTCTCGTTCCCGAAGGACTTGGCGCTGGTCACAGTGGGTCCGCGGGTCGGACGACGCTATGGAGATTTCGTCGCTCGTAGCGTTGCGACAGGCTGGCGTCCACGGTACCGGGTAAGGAGGAGACGAGTGCACCGTGGTTGCGGCGCCACCGGCTTTCCTGCCACTGGTGCATGGGACTCCGTCGGAGCATCGACCCGGGGGCTCCACCGGACTCGGTTCGTCTTTGTTGGCAACCGCAACAAGGCTTCGGATAGTGGCTCTCCATTCGTCGAGTTTCCCCGTAGTGGGAGGAAAATCGAGGAGTAACTGCACGCGCGCCAGGGCTTCTGCTGGCGTTGGTGGTAGCGAAACCTGCATGGATCGCGACGCGCTTCGACTTCTGACCATGTCAGAAGGAGCTCTATCATGACCCCGCGGTCGCATGACATCTTCAGCGGCGCCTCGCCGAGCGGGCAAATCTTCTACCTCCCGGGAGTGGCGCTCGGGGCTCTTCCCGCGGCGACGCCCGGGGTCTTCGGCGTGATTATGCCGTTAGGTCACGCGCCGCTTGAGAGGAGCGCGCCGTCAGCGCCGGCATGGGAGTCTTGGAGGTCCTCGCAATGCCTTCGGGCAGGGTGGCAGCGATCTTGGAAGGCCCCGCGCCACCCGCGGAGGGCCTGGCACCGTCTTTGGATTTGGTGGCGTGCGGCCCGTTACCAGGCGCACGAACATCGCCGCCTCCCAAACTCCGGCTGCTGGGACGGTGTTGGTGTTCGCGAATGGCGCCCCGGGTCCTTTCTGCGACCGGTCCGCTGCTCGCCCGCGTCGGGACGGGATGTCCGGCCTTCGACGGGCCAACCGCCACCGTCGTCTTCTTCTTGGGCGCCATGACGATGAAGAGGCGTCGAACTAATTGCTAAAGCCGATTCTCACAACTGCGCCCCCTACCTGGCGCGCCAAAGATGTCAGTGGGAACGACACCTATGGGATCACAAGAATCCCTACTACGGTTGCGGTGCGCGGGGTCGTGAGAAGAGCGGATCAAACAAATAGCACACGGTTCGTTTATCCAGTTTCGAGCCGTGATGATGCGTAAAACCCTACTCCTGCTTTGGTGGATTGTATATCTATGTTCTTGAGCTAGCTATGGGGTGTGAGGAGCTCCAAAAAGTCGAATCCTCCTCCTGGTCGCCTCGGGCCTCCTTTTTTAGGAAAGGGGTTGCCACAGTGGCACACAGGAGGTGGAAAGGGTACAGTGATGTGAGGTTATCCCTCGCATTACATGACAAGGCGCATTTAATGCGTCTTGCCCAGGTGTCGTTGCTTTTTTCGGGGACTGGGGAGAGACCTGTCTCATCCGTCACTGCTCCCTCTCGTGTCGACACGCGCCCTGGCCAGCGGCGCCCGCGGTGCCATGTAGGCAGGCAGGCAACTGAGGTGGCGCAGTGGTGGGTCTCCATGAAGATCCGCATGCCGCCACATAGGTGCCTGCCCAGCTAGTTGGGTCGGCATCTGCATGCGAATGACGGTGGATGTTTGACTGGCGTGGGCCTGATGGTGGCCCTACGGGTGTTCTTGGCAACGGCTTTGCCGGGGCCCCGGCAAGGGTCTTGCCGTGGCGCCTGCTGTCATCCCTGGCAAGGCTCTTGCCGGGGGCCTTGTGGTCCTCCTTGGCTGGGATCCCGCCAAGGATCATCATATTCTAAAGGGTGTATCTGATCTTGAATGTCTTCACAAAGATCTGCATGCCACCACGGGGATGTCTCCCGAATCCTTGCCCCATGGGGGCAATGGACTCAAGGGTCACTCACTCCGTAGGTGTGGGGCGAGCTGCCACGGCAAGGGTCTTGCCGGGTTTGCTAAAACCGCCTCCCGGCAAGGATCTTGCTGGGGGGGGGGGGGTCTGCTTCGTCCCCTTTGCTCTTTGTGGTCTTGCTCTTGGCGTCGTTCTGCTTCTCCTGAGCTTCGGACTTACCTTGGCTCACCGCCCTTGCCTTGCTCAGTGTGGTGGTGCCCGTGGCTTAGACTGCCCGTGCACAGTTATAGGGGTACAAAAAGTGTACCCCTCTTTTTGTACACCGACAATAAGGGAATTGATTGTGGATGGGAACATAAGGCTCTTTTTACTCCTTATCCTCATGACCTTCTGATCTGAGTCATCTTATCTTTTCTACGGGGTTACGATCTAGGCTTCTCTTCTATCTCCCAGGATGACGTGTTACTAAACCATAGTTGCCTAGGATTGTTGAGTTCAAGCCTCAGTTCAGTTCCTACTACTTCCATATGTTCATAGCTGGCCTCAAAATCTTGATATTGTGATGTTGAGTGGTTATGCCACCATTTTTGCAGGGTGTCTCAAATCATTTTGAGCATTTACAGCTGTTATGTTGTCCGAGTCATCCTGGGTTTCTAAATAGTCTGATGCACTTGCAAATCTTTCCTCCATGTTCCCGCTGTATTTTTGGGCCAGAATAAGCACACTAACCGGTGTGTTTAGGTACTTCATTGCCTTGACGTGTATGTTGGAGTTAGTATTATGACCCTAGGTGTCCTCGGGAATTTAGCAATGCTTCCGTATCCCTAGTGTGATGATTCTGGCCATCATTCTTGAAAGCATCCCGTGATGCCATTTAGTAGTAGGTATTCTACTCCTGGGTTTTGAACCCGAGATTCACCCTACTTCATGTTGTTAGTATTTTCTAGTTCCCTTAAGATATTAGCAACCTTGCGATAGTTCTCGAGGTCCGTGGTATTTCCTTCTTCCAAATACCATGAACCATTAAGGCAGAAGTTCTTTGAACCAAAAGATCACCATTAGAGTAGTCATGAGGAGTTCTCCATTCATAATTGTGATTCCGCCAGTTCTACCTTTCTGCATGGGTTATCCGGAAGAAATATGTTGAACTCGTTCGACATACTAATCTATGCATCCACAACTCAAAAGGTTATATGTTCCTTTGAGTTGCCCCCCTTCAGTTGTATTCTGACCTTCATCTATCAATTGTTAGTCAAGAGTATGTGAGCATTCGTTCATCGGTGCCTATCATTCTTGTGGTCCATCAAACCATTCTAGTTCAGAATGACTAGGAGAAACAAACTCCATTACCTCATCCATTTCTAGGATTGGGTCAAAGCAATTGTATTTTGCAGATCAAATGCAATCAAGCTATTGGTGTATTCTACCCTGTAGTATTATCCACTTTATGTCAGGAATGTCATGAGAATTGCACCTTACCTTATGAATTCTTGATGTAGTGATACTTCTCGCCATCATTATTCATTCCTCGGTGTCGTGTTGTTGTAACCGGAACGCCGACAAGCGAATCGTGATGTGTCAAATCAATACTCCTAGCAACCCCGTTGCTTGATACTTATTGGACAATAAACTCATTTTTAGCATGTTGGTTATTGAATCATCATTCTAAGATTGATCGTCCTACCTAGTCCTTATTTCTGGAGAACAATTCGATCAATGAGTAGGATTGTGTCAAACCCTTGCTCTATTGGTAACATCGTCTTGCCTCGCAAAGCAAGATTGTTCTCAAGCTTAGTAACATATTGGTGGTTCGTGAATTTCTGAATATCTTCTCGGAAGTGTTCCCAGGTTGTCACCTGACCGCTATGTTGAGTTCGTGATCAAGTTGGTTTCTTGTAAACCACTCCTTCTCCAAGGATCCGTGTTGGATACCCCTGAGCTAGTTGGTTAAGCTAAAACAACAACTTGGAGAGTTGGAAGATAAAAGCTTTACCCAACCTAGTTATTTCCAAGGGGATATCTTATATGTGTGTGTTGAAAAAATATGATATCTTCATTGATTGGTCCTCTTGATCAGTTGTTGGACCTATTGTCTTACCCCAAACTCTTACTTGAGTATGGGCTATCGTCAAGTCAATTCAGAACCAACGATGTTCGTAATGTTGTTTTTACTCGTTGTTGATTCCTCGAGCATACACCATTACACCTTTTGGTCTGACCAATGCTATCATCTTGTTCACATAGTTGTGGGATTCCATATATATGGAAAACATGGATGAATTGTTGTTGAGCCCATCGACAACATCCTTATCCTTTCCATGAATTATGTTTAACATTAAGCTAGTGTTGGAAACTTTGTAAGCGTTTCCCTCGTGTCCCGTTCATAAAGAATATGTTGGATGAAAGAAGTGGCTTTCCCTAATTCACATGCATTTGATGTAAGTTGCCGTCGTGAATTCAGGAAAGCTTGTTTTTTGCTTCCTTTGGAATCATCCCAACTCAGTCATGCATATGTGTGAAGTATTCTGTGGTTTGGAGACTTGCAACCTTCATTCCATATGTATTCCCTAGCACACCAAGACACTGATTGATTTGTACAAGGAAAAGAAGTTCCTTCTTAAGACCTGGGGCTCATACCAGGACTTCGATACCTTCAATGATGGTTCGCAACCTAAACTCGGTAGTGTTTTATTATAAGACTACTGTGTGGTCATGCTTGTCTGGGACAGCGTGTTCACATGTTGTAGCAAAACCTGCTCATGTTTTGGAGCTTGCTATCATAGTTCATTCCCTGAGAATCTTGCAATGTCATCTTGTCGATTTGTGTTGTAACCCTTCTTTTCCAGGCATATTGTCTGAAATATCATGCTATCAACCAGATCTGAATCTCAGGCAGATATGATGGTTGGAACATTTCCAACATTTGCATTTTGTTCCCAGCTTGCACCTGAGTAGTTGTTGTTCAGGATCATCTTCAAAAGTGGACTTACCATGGGTCCCATCCATCTCCGATGATAAGCAAATCATCCATTGCATTGTCTTCAACAAGGTAGTCCACATCATCCATCCTAGTCGGAGTATGCCATTCTTTCAAAGCCCTTCCAACGATTGATTGTGATTACCTCAGGCTGGTATAAAGAGTTTCAATGATCTTTGTATCAAAAGTAATTCTGTTTGCCACTTAAGCGGATAGCTCTACGAGTCACCTCCCTAAGGTGTCACATTATGAAATCGTGGTAACTATCTCCTCGCTACTTTGAAACCATGCACCATCTTACTCAAGCGTGGAATTTTTGCCTACCAAAGTGAACCCTTGTCATCTTCTTCTTTCCATTGCCCATGATGTATGTTTTGTGTCCCAGCTCAAGAGATGTTTCAACGTCTCACTCCATGAGTTAATCTTGAGTTGCTCGATCTTTGAGAAGATCGTTTCCTGTAGAGTTTCTTTCTGTCGTCATAGTTGGATGAAGATCTCGAAAGGAAGGATGTCAATACCAATAGGATGCAATGGATCAACATCTTCAGGAAAGGCAGTTGGATCATGAAGATTGTGATAGTTCGAGTCCCCTCTTCCTTTTATCCTACGCTTGAATCTCGGGACGAGATTCTTGTTTAGTGGGGGCGAGTTGTCACAACCCTAGCTTCAGCCTTGTTGTGGTCTAGTCTTGGTTGTTGCATCATGTTTAAATCTTCTTAAACCTGAAATGGGGATGTCCAAACCCTAGCACCAAATGAAATGCCACTAGGATCAAAATAAAAATATTTTCAATGAACCCAAAATGCCCTTTATAAATGCCCATTATTTTTGAATTGTTCTAGAACCCCTTCCAAAAAATGATGCACATATTTCTAGGCCATTCTGGATTTTTGAAATAACTCATATTGTATTTCAATTGGGGCATTTAAATACTATAAATATTTTTAAATGCTCCAACAATTTTGGAATTAGTTGAGGGCCTCTGGAATAATTTATTTAGTTCCCATAACTATTTTTAGAATTTTTAGAAGTGATTTGGTTTGAAAACCAAATTTAAACAAATTTGCATAAATAGAAAAACAGAACAAAAATAGAAATAAGACAGAGAGGGAAACCTTACCTGGGCCTCACCTGTGCTGGCCTAGCCCACCTGGCTCGGTGCCAGCCATCCCTAACCTCTGCTAGTAGGCAGAGGAGGGACAGCGCACGGCGCGCACGTGGGCGCTACGCCACCAGGCTGCCTGCCTGCGTCGCCTGGCCACCGCGACGCCTCGCGTCCTCTCCTCGGCGCCGCCTCGACCCCCTCGCTCGTACCCTCTCCCTCTGGACTCTCTTCCCTCCTATGCTCTCTCTCCATCTCACGCACCTGAGCGGCCCCGTCACCGCCGACGTGCACCACCACGGCCACCGGCCTCCACACGCCTCTCTGACGCGCCAAGATCCCCTTCGCCGCCCGCTTGCTCCGACGCTTCCCCGAGCCAAACGAGCCGCCCATCCGACTCCCTGTGAGCCTCGCCGTCATCTCCCCCTCTCCCCATGGTCGATTTCTTGCTGCAATGCGGATGACCGTGAGTCCCGTATGCCGCCGCCGCACGACCTCGTCGCCGATGAGGCTCCAGTGACCAAATGGTCCCATGCGTGCCTCTGTTGGGTTCGTGAGCTGTCGTAGAACATGTAGGTGCAAACCGCTGGTCTTCCCGCACGTCGTGTTGCCGATTCTGTCGACACCCGAGCTCCGGCTGCCGCCCAGCTCGCCGCTGCCGCCGCTACAGACCACCTCGCGCCCTCTCGCAGCCACCACTAGATGTGCGCGAGCGCTAGCAAGCTACAGCAGCAAACCACACTCAAAAATGCGCCCCGTGGGCGATTTCCGAGCCCTCCGCCATGACTGCCATCGCCGGCAGCTAACCGCAGGTCGTTTTGACCGGGTTTGACCACCCTTTGAATCCCTGGAGTCATTGACATGTGGGCCCAGTCCCTGGTCAAAGCTAGGTTAGTTGCTAACTTAACCTCTAATTAGTTAGTTAACTAAAACTGTGCCACTAACGTGCGGGACCCGCGCGTCAGGTTTGACCCTAGACCAGGCCTTTGACCAGCTGACGCAAGGATGACACGATGCTGACATCATGAAGCTTTTCTGGATTTAAAATGAATCTAAATGATTTATTTATTTTCAGAAAATAGCTAAAACTTCTAAAATTCATAGAAAATTATCTATAACTCCAAATAAGATAAATTATATATGTAAAATTATTAGAAAAATCCAAAGAATCTGAATATGGTATTTTCATGCATGTTTGAACAAGTTAAACTCACTAAATGGGACAATTCATGATTATGGAATAAATGGTAATTGGTTTTGGAGTTGGAATTTGCTATAGGTTTGAATTCCACTTTAATGAATATGGCCAACTGTTGCACTAGGTCAATTCAATACCTTAATATGACATATCATTCATATGTATGTGCATTGCATTGATTGCGGTTCCTTTTGTGTTTGCCGGTGGTTGTTCCCTCTCGGTAGACGTTCGTTCCGACGATGAGTTCGATGACACCGATGAAGAGTTATATCATCTTCAGAAGTGCCAGGCAAGCAAAACCCCCTTGTCCATTCCGATACAATCCCACTCTCTCGCTCCTGCTCTCTTTTACTGCATTAGGACAACAACAATTCAACTGTTACATGCTGCGGTAGCTAAACCCCTTTCCTCTGCATGACCTGTCATTGCCATAGTAAATAGATGAAACCCACTAGCATGAGTAGGAGTTGTTTGAGCCCTGATGTGCCTACTAATTCATGCTTGTTTGTCATGCCTGCTACTGCTTAGAGTTGAGTTAGGTCTGATTCATTGGGGATGAATTGGAATAGTTATGAACATGTCCTACTGTGTGTGAGCTAAGTATGTGAACACGATTTGGTAAAGGTAGCGGCGAGAGGCCATGTAGGAGTACATGGTGGGTTGTCTCATTGTACCCGTCCTCAGGAACTGAGTTCTGTGTTTGTGATCCATGAACAGTTACTACCACACATTGGGCTCCGGGCGCTCCAAGCTCTCTCGGCTTATTAATCAACCTGATCTCTGTCCAGGAGTTGCAACTAGTTTCTGGTGTTTGTAGGTAGTGTTAGTAGTCTACCAAGTGGCACCCGGTACAGGTGGGCTTGGGATAGACTAGGCACAGTGGCACGGTGTACCAAGTGGCACCCGGATGGTGGGCTTGGGAACCCTGCTCACATCGTTTGGGGCCGTGAGCGACACCCCGGCCGGATCTCCTTGCGGATGGAACCCGAATAGGCGATAAACCTGGACTAGAGACTTGTTGGTTAGTCAGGTCGTGGCCAACTCCCTCGCCAGGCTTCCGCTTGAAGGTTGCCGAGATACACGATGTGTACATGGTGGTAAGTGGCGAGAGCGTGTGTGAAGAAGTATACCCCTGCAAGGTTATCATTATCTATTCGAATAGCCGGATTCCTCGGATATGGAAACTTGGACCCCTTGCATAGTTCATAGACAAGTGAAAGTGGATACTCTAAAATACGCAAGATAAGTGTGAGTGCTATGGATGGCGTTCTCGCAGGGAGACGGGAGCGGATCCATAGTGGTGTATTGGTATGGTGAATATGTGGACTCGTGTGCGCCACCTCAAAGAGTTACTTGCAGTCCTAGTTCAGGATAGCCACCGAGTCAAAGCTGGCTTGCTGCAGTCAAACTCCACCACCCCTTTGTTGATACCGATGCATATGTAGTTAGTTCTGATGTAAGTGTTGATGGGTACATTTGTACTCACGTTTGCTTAATTTATGTTTTGCAGAGAGACTCCAGTCTCGCTAGTAGTTCCACGTGGACTTCGACGTTTAGCTTGTTACCTCAGATACGATCTTGTGCCCTCGGCATGATCTGGTAGATAGTCAGGCTTCTCAGCCCTTTTCATTTATAGATGTCTGTACTCAGACATGTTAAGCTTCCGCATGTGCTTTGATTGTATGCTATGATTGTTGGGTCATGAGACCTATGTTTGTAATATCTCGCTCCTCGGAGCCTAATGAATAAATACTCTGAGTCGTAGAGTCTTGTTCTGATGCCATGTTGTATTGCACATATTGAGCATATTGTGTGTATGATTAAAATGCTTGGTATGTGTAGGATCCGACAACCTAGTTGTTTATCCTTGGTAGCCTCTCTTATGGGGAAATGTAGTCTTGTGTTTCCATGAGCCATAGTAGTACGCTACAGCCCGGTTCACCGGAGTCCTGCTAGCCCAGCACTACTGCTCCGGAACACTTGACTGGCCGGCATGTGATTCACTTCGTTCCTGTGTCTGTCCCTTCGGGGAAATGTCACGCGGTGACATCCGGAGTCCTGCCTAGCCTGCTACAGCCTGGTTCACCGGAGTCCTGTTAGCCCAGTGCTACAGCCCGGATTCACACGCTGCTCACCAACATGCTCGATGTTGATTCATGTATGCCTGTCCCCATAAGTTAGTGCCACTTTGGGTTCACGACTAGTCATGTCGGCCCGGGTTCTCTGTCATATGGATTCTAGCGACACTATCATACACGTGAGCCAAAAGGCGCAAACGGTCCCGGGCCATGGTAAGGCGAAACCCGTGGGAATACCATGCGTGAGGCCGCAAAGTGATATGAGGTGTAACCGGCTAGATCGATGTGACCTGGAATCGGGGTCCTGACAAGCTCTTCAGACAATCCCTCTTTCCTGGCCATTTACGGTCTAGGGGCTCGACATACTGGGCCCCTTTCCCCGTGCTGCCGGGGGCTTTGAGTACTTGTATGTCGCAATCGACAAGTTCACAAAGTGGCTGGAAGTGGAGCCAGTGAGAAAGGTAACATCATAGTCAGCCGTCAAGTTCTTCAAGGGACTAGTCTGCTGATTTGGTGTGCCGAACAAAGTCATCACTAACAACGGCACGCAGTTCACAAGCCGGACCTTCATGTAGTACATTGAAGACCTCGGCAGCAAGGTGTGTTTTGCTTCTGCTGCCCATCCCAGAAGTAAAGGCCAGGCTGAGAGGGCGAATGCAGAAGTGCCGCGGGGCCTCAAGACCAGGACTTTTGACAAGCTACACAAGTGTGGAAGGCGCTGGATTGATGAGTTGCCAACGGTTCTTTGGTCAATCAGGACTACACCAAATCGAGCCACTGGCCAGACACCCTTTGCCCTGGTATACAGGGAAGAAGCAGTTCTCCCCACTAAACTCATATACGGGTCACCTCGAGTGCTTGCTTATGATGAGCTTGAGCAAGAGCAGTTGCGCTAAGATGATGCGACACTCCTTGAGGAAGATCGTCTTCGGGCTGCTGTGCGAGCCGCTCGATATCAGCAAGCCTTGCGCCGCTATCATAGCAGCAAGGTTCACGCCCGAAGCCTTGAGGAAGGAGACCTTGTTCTTCGGTGGATACAATCCTCCAAGAATCCAAAAAAGTTGACGCCGAAGTGGGGAGGCCCTTGTCGGGTAATACGAGTCACCAGGCCTGGCGCAGTCCGCCTGGAGACCGAAGATGGCATTCCGGTGAGCAACACCTTGAATATTGAACATCCTCGCAAGTTTTACCCCTAAGGCGTGGTTGCTGGGAGCCCCGGCCACTCCCGTTTCGTATATAGCCTTATCGCCAATGCATGTAACCATAAGTATGGAGCCAGGCGCAGACCCTATGCGCCGTCAGGGAAAAGGAATCCCTTAGTTTGTGTACATACCTATATGCATGCTTGTCCAGGGTACTGTACTTCTCTTTGATTCCAATAAATGTTAGTGAACTACTGAGGTTCCGTGCTTTTGTCCTCACTTCTTTCCAGTCATGGCAAAGACGCATGATCCAGACAAGGACCCGGCTCCGGCAAGAAGGAGAAGACTACCCGGCACGGCGATCCTCGGCAAACCAAACAAATAAAGTTTACCTCTTTCCCATTCGTATTCGTAACCTATGACTTGTGCATTAGAAAACCTCACCACTCGTCTTTAAGGACTCGGGGGCTCCCATTTCCAACTCGAATGCTGCTTCGATCAAACGCTACCAAAACTATTACGAGGCAAAGAAGAAAAATGAATTTTTGCCGAATCACGCAAAGAAAACGGAAATAATTTCGGCTTCACGACATCATTATCCACATATTTTTTCTATTGCATATCGCATAATTCCACGAAGGTATTAAGATGGGACGTGGCCTCCTCATTAGGAGTACCGGAAAATTGATCTGTCATAAGAAGATTCACCAAAGCAGTATTAATATCACAGGACTCCGCACTTGTGGCGGGAGGTGCAAACGGAGTGCCAATAAAATCATTGTTGTTGGTATTTGAGAAATCACAGAACTTGGTGTTCTCTTCAGTCATGATTACTACGCAACAAGATTGCACTCAAAAACAGATCCGGCAAGAAAAGGACGAACGAAAAAGAGGGCGAATAAAACAGCAAATTTTTGTGAAGTGGGGGAGAGGAAAACGAGAGGCAAATGGCAAATAATGTAAATTCTAAGGAGATGAGATTTGTGATTAGGAACCTGGTATATGTTCAAGAACCTCCCCCGCAACAGTACCAGAAATTCCATTTGATGTCGGCTAGGACTATGTCAGTATTTCCCCAAAGAGGAAGGGATGATGCAGCACAACGACGGTAGGTATTTCCCTCAGTGATGAGTCCAAGGTTATCAAACCAGTAGGAGAACCAAGCAACACAACGTAAACAACACCTGCACAGAAATAACAACTACTCACAACCTGATGTGTAAAAGGGGTTGTCAATCCCTTTCGGGTAACGGCACCTCAAGATAGGCAAATGGACGTGAATAAAACTGTAGTAGATTGATAGATCAAATGCAAAATAAAATAAATAAGAATAAAACACAGCAAGGTATTTTTGGTTTAGTAGATTAGAAAATAAAAGCAAATGAAAAGTAGATAACAAAGGCAAGTAATATGAGAAAGAGACCCGGGGGCCGTAGGTTTCACTAGTGGATTCTCTCGAGAAAAATAGCAAACGGTGGGTAAACAAATTATTATTGGGCAATTGATAGAACTTCAAATAATCATGATGATATCCAGGAAATGATCATTACATAGGCATCACGTCCAAGATTAGTAGATCGACTCCTGCCTGCATCTACTTCTATTACTCCACACATCGACCACTATCCAGCTTGCATCTAGTGTATTAAGTTCTTGGAGAAACAGAGTAATGCAATAAGAACGATGACATGATGTAGACAAGATATATCTATGCAGAGATAGACCCCATCATTTTATCCTTAGTAGCAACGATACATACGTGTCGGTTCCCCTTCTGTCACTGGGATCAAGCACCGTAAGATCGAACCCACTACAAATCACCTCTTCCCATTGCAAGATAAATAGATCAAGTTGGCCAAACAA
This sequence comes from Triticum urartu, assembly GCF_003073215.2. Lineage (NCBI taxonomy): Eukaryota > Viridiplantae > Streptophyta > Magnoliopsida > Poales > Poaceae > Triticum > Triticum urartu. Next base: position 315,227,307 of record NC_053027.1, read on the forward strand.
AACCCAAATATCGGAGAAGAAATACGAGGCTATAAGCAATAATGCATATAACATATCAAAGAAACTCAAGTAACTTTCATGGATATAAAAAGATAGATCTGATCATAAACTCAAAGTTCATCTAATCCCAACAAAACACACTACAAAAAGAGTTACATCATATGGATGTCCAAGATATCATTGTATTGAGAATCAAACGAGAGAGATGAAGCCATCTAGCTACTAACTACGGACCCGAAGGTATACAAATAAGTACTCACGCATCATCGGAGAGGCACCGATGGAAGTTGTGAACCCCTTCGTGATGGTGTCTAGATTGGATCTGGTGGTTCTGGACTCTGCGGCGGCTGGAATTTATTTTCGTCGACTCCCCTAGAGTTTCTGGAATATTGGGGTATTTATAGAGCAAAGAGGCGGTCCGGGGGGCACCCGAGGTGGGCACAATTCACTAGGGCATGCCTGGGCCTCCAAATATTAATTTAAGTGAAGTGAAAGATAATTTCTTGAAAATTTTAATAACTCTCAAATAAATCCAAGTGAAGCAAGAGAGCATTTCTTCAAAAATACTATAGCATGTCGTGCTCAAAAAGATATCAGTGAAGCACTAGAGCAAGTCCATAGCTCATAAAAATTTCAGTGAAGCATAAGTCATGACATAATTTTGGCTCTCTCAAATAGGTGTGTCCAGCAAGGAATCAAGACTTAAAATAGAAAATAAAACAAGCAAAGACTCATATCATACAAGACACTCCAAGCAAAACACGTAGTATGTGACGAATAAAAAAACATGCAGAAAGCAGGAAATGGCACTTGGCACTATGTCAATAGGTTAGTACCAAAAAATGATATAAAATGACTATAAAATGATTGTAAAACATCCAAGATTAATAATATAACAGCATGTAACAATAAAAAATTATAGATACATTGGAGACGTATCACTACCCCATTACACAATTGCACAAGCACCAAGTTTCACGTGCAACATCTATAACCTTTCAAAATTAGCATCATGGACGGTACATAGACAAATGTATCTCATCTGGAAAACTACTGAAGCAGAAGGAGAATATTGAGCGTTCATTTATGTTGAAGGTCTTTGCTACTTTAGGCCAGTGCCAGTGGATGATTGATCGTCCATCCTTCGTCCTCTTCAGGAACACTTCGATATTGAACCGTGGGTGTTGTATGAATACCTTCCTCGCCTCCTGACCATATAGGTGGTTTGAGAGGTAATAATCAGTGAACTACTTTGGAAAGGCCTGAAAACAAGGATGTGCATAAATATCTTCTCTATATTGGAAATGGATCAAAGGAATAAAAAAGGCAAGGTATAATAGTTAGAACCAACCTGTAGTGAACTGATGTCTTCTTCATTATGCAGACAAAGATCTTGTTATTTTTGTCACTAATTTCTTTATCCTGACAATCTTTCTGAGTTTCTTGACTTGACTGATATTCATGGACAACTCATTTCCCCATATGCAAAAAGGGTCAAATAGTGGGTCAAAAGCTCTGACAGTAGGACCTACATGTGCAAGCCCAAATTGTTAAAAAAACTAAATATTAGAATGGTTCCTGCAATTGCACAATAATGTGCTATTAAACAAAGGACCATGCATATGCAAACCTTCATTGTAAACCTCAGTGCTTCCCATTGTTTCCCTGCAACATATATAAGGTGGTTAGTCATCAGGTTAAGTAAGGGTTCACATGCTATGAGTAAAATATGTTGATGAAAAATAAGCACATTGCAGATTCATCAGATTAATTCATGCCACATGGAAAACCCATTTATCCAAACCAAGCATGATTAAGAACTAGGAAATATAGCACTTGTATATGTTTCTCATGTGTTAAGTGCAACCAAATTCGATTTATTCCTCACATGCACAACAATACAAAATTCTACCCATGACAATGGGACACCGCATTGCAGAATTGAACCAAGCAGTTAACTAAACACCATAACAAATGAACCAAACATTAACTAAGCACCACATTGCACAATATAACATACTCCTAATAGAAGATCAGACAGTTAACCAAACCAAGTATGCTTAACAACCTGGAAATATAGCAATTGTATTTGTTTTTTATGTATTTAGTATAGCCAAATTCAAATTATTCCTCACATGGTATACAGTAATAGAATGAACCCACAACAATTGAACATCGCATTGCAGAATTGAACCAAACAGTTAACTAAACACCACAACAAATGAACCAAACATTAACTAAGCACCACATTGCACAATATAACATACTCCTAATAGAAGATCAGACAGTTAACCAAACCAAGCATGCTTAGCAACTTGGACATATAGCAATTGTATATGTTTCTCATGTATTTAGTACAACCAAATTCGATTTATTTCTCACATGGTGTACAATAACAGAATGCATCCACAACAATTGAACATCACATTGCAGAATTGGACCAAACAGTTAACTAAACACCACAACAAATGAACCAAACGTTAACTGAGCACCACATTGCACAATGTATAACATACTAGAAGATCAGACAGTTAACCAAACCAAGCATGCTTGACAACTTGAAAATATAGCAATTGTATTTGTTTCTCATGTATTTTGTAAAGAAAAATTCAATTTATTTCTCGCATGGAAGACAATACAAAATTGCACCCTGAAGAATGGAAGATCACATTTGCAGAATTGAACCAAACGGTTAATTGAACACGACAACTAATTAACCAAACAGTTAATAAGTGAGCACCACATTGCACAACATATAGAACATATACACTAGAGCAACAGATTGCATGGTAAAAGTAGATAGCACAAATCACTATAATTTGTTAATGAAAGGCAATAGCTAGCAAACTGAACATGGGTCCTTATAGTGAGCTAATAAGACAAGCCACTCCTTATTGTCGGAGATATCAATGACGATTGGCTCCTTGGACATGGAAGAGGGTGAGTCCTCCGCATTGTGGGTGCCTCGTCCTAGTGGTGAGTTGCCTGAGCTGCTCCGAGCACCAACCTGCTGGCTCTCGAGATGAGGTAAGCACGTGCACACTGAGAAAACACCTCATAGTCTTCATCGAAGGCACCGAGGGTGGGCTCGAGAAAATGACATGAACTGTCATTTAAAGCAGCCAACCACATCACGTCGTTGGCGCGCAGGCGTCGATGGTGGCCTGGATGTCGAGGTGCTCTTCCAAGATCTGGGGATCAGCATGAATGGCAGCCATTGCGACCCCATCCGCGCGTGCGACCACGATTTGCTTCTTCGATGCCAAATGTTCCTTGAGATCCTGGCTATACTGTGTGCACCATGGCTTAGGGTGGAGCTTATTTGGTGGAGGGGTCGGTGATTTGGGTGGAAGGTGTCTCGCCGGCGGCCGGGGCATGTGGGATGTGGAAGCACTAAAAATACACTTTCGTGATGATACATGTTTGTCATAGTAGGTCACGTTTTCTGTGATGCATGTACATCCATGACTATTTTATGACAGATTCAAGATAGTCATACCTGTGCTATCGTAGAAGTGTTCCATGACATTAAAAAAATTATCATCACAGAAGTGTCCACTTCCATGACGATAAATCGCGCGTCATAGAAGTGCTTTCATCAAGGATAACTTTGGGGATATAACTATTGGGTATGAACCGCCCAGGAGGGGCCGGTTCATACCACTGGCAATTTGTCAATGAAGATGGTGGGTCATAGCAAGCCTATTGAAGACCCAAGATCCAAAGCCGACTTGAGGCCCAAGAGGATGAACCGCCATATGTATAAGTTGTATTGTAAGGCAAGCTTAGTTAGTCACCGAGCCGGACACGTTGTGTATGAGCCGGCCATGACTCTGTAAGCCGCCAGGCATCAGCATGTGTATATAAAGGGGTGACCCGGTGGCTGGTTAACTAAAGAAACAAGAAGTAGAGAACTATGTCAAGCGTATTCGCTCCCTAGTAATCGAAGCCCAAGCAATACAACCCCAAACTGGAGTAGGCCTTTACCTCGTTGTGAGGGGCCGAACCAGTATAAACTCTCCGTGTCCTTTGTCGCAATTAACCCCTTCAAGCTAACCTAGTTGTGATGGCTCCATGACTAAGTCCTTTCGCTAGGGCATCTGCCGCGTTAAGTCCACAACAGTAACAGACACATGGCATCCATCATAATGGGTCACCGTTAAGCTATCGGGTTCTAGTTTGGATCCAATGACTTGTTAACAGCGCTGACCAATGGGGATTTTCCATGTTTAAAATTCACATCTGCCAGCAGATCCACATGTCGGCCTGGCGTTCAGACAGTTGTCATCCAACGAATGGATGGAACGGGCCTATGATACGTCAACACGAGTGTCATCCCAACAGTGGCCCAATTAGGTTAAAAGGCCGGGCCTTTCAAAATAAGCGGGCCGGCCCATTAGCGGCCTACTTGAGTCACACCAGTTCACAAGCACGACCCATACAAGTTACATAGAATCGGCCCATCAAAGGCCCAATCTAGATTTGACAAATTCCAGCCCGTCATCAGCTTCAGCCTGTTAACGGCCCGCTATGTCTTTGGGCCCAATTATGGCGCGAGCTTCTTTCGGCCTATTAGCATCCCATCGTTAGTTCCAGCCCGTTAACGGCCCGGAATGTCTTTCTGCCTTTTCTCGGCCCATTCTGTAGTTGGGCTAATTCTAGCCCTCCATGCCTTTAGGTTTGTCCTCGTCCCAATCGGTAAATGGGCCAATTCCTAGCACATTTTGTCTTTCGGCTTGTTAATGGCCCACACAATAGTTGGGCCTTTGACTTTGGGTCCATTAGGGGCCCATGTTCCGTAGGGAAAAATTTTAGCCCGACGCGACTTTCAGCCTGTTAAAAGCCTCGTTTGCAAATAGGGCCTCCTCTGGCCCATAACACTTTCGGCCACTTACTCGCCCGTAAAGTAAAGGGCTGAGACAATATTGACATTTATTTTTGCCTGCTAGAGACCCGCGGGCCATTTCCATTTATACGGCCCTATCGAGCTTTTGGCCTGTTAATGGCATGCTAGGAGTCGTTGTTACGGTGGGCCACATCATTTGGGAACCACTAAATATTCTTTTGACCAGCCCAATTAAGGCCCGTTTTGACTACACATGTTTGTTCTTTTTATGGTGTCCTGGAAATGTTTGGGCGTGTGGGCCCCCGTTTGAACGATATAGCATATTCAAGAATTATCCTACTATATCCTATCGCCTCTAAAAACATACACTATACAACAAAAATACTAAGGCATAGAAACGTAGAATAATCCTACACTATACAATAAACAAATTATAGCCGAATATACCCACTGGGCATTATAGTTCGGCACCAGTGAGAATAAAGCTTACACAAACAGCAAATTACATACACTGGACAAATAAAGCTCATACATCATGGACACGCATCAACAAAACTTACCATTTGAACTATAATCTCTTCAGAAAATAGGATTGGCCGAACTCAGATAGCACAAATTTCAGTCTGCAAACTCTCCAATTCCTCTGTGGTAAACTCAGTGTCTCATTTCATTTTTTTACTCCTACATCTAATATCTGCAAGTCCAGTCTCAACTTGTTGATTGTACGTTTAGAATCATGTACACATTGTCTTGGCACCTCGAGTTGATGCTCAAGAACATCAACACATTCCAATTCCAATCCATAATCATTTGGTAATGGCCATGCCGCACTGCTCGCAGATCTTTGTGTTGATGTCACTTCATCCTGAAATGTTTCTGTAAGTACACATGACTAGGGAAAAATATATTTACAACAGTGAAGTGAGCAAGAGAAACTATTTTGTACATAGCAAAATAGGACTAACAATAAAGTTACACGTCATGAAGCATAAGCAGGTGATATTTTAAAAATTACAAAATTGGTAGTTTGTGCAGCCCGCATACAAAAATCTCTCTTAGCTCACTAGAGGAGCAGGATGTTGGGGCCAAATCCAAAACACAGACAAGTTACAAATTTAGACAACACGTTGCGTATAAGTAAGCAAGCAATTGGCCATTCTATAGCTCAATTAAAGTCTTAGGGAGCATAATGAACATTAGAGGGATTCATACAAACCTACGATAGCAAGCAAAACTATGCAATCATTAGCCTAGTATAAACTAGATTGTGAGCCTCATGTAGTAATAGTTGGTTAATAGACTTCAATGCACCAGGCACACTTCACAAGAGTAATTAAATGGTAAGGCCTTTAATTATGTCAACTAATAGTTATACAAGTACCCAACATCAAGCATCATTGTTTGGGCATCTCATTAACCGAGGACAAATAAAGTAATTGAAAAGAGCAAATTAACTATGCGTGAAATAAACAAGCAATTGAACTGTTGAGTTGGATACCGTGACTTACCTTAACTGGTTGAACAGGCTTAGCACTGCTCCTCTTTCTCTTGCAAGGCTCCTTCCTAACATCTTGTACTTGGAAATCCTTAATCTTATCTTCATTGCACCCCCTCTGCAAGGTGAGACAAACTAGTTACGCGTCTCCATGGAAGATAAATATGCATACTTTCCAGTCTGTGAACAACACAAAAGGATGAGATTATAACAAAACAACACCACATAATGAAACATGCCACATATCTTGCACTTGCACACAATGAGATGAGCATTTACTATGTGTGCACTATGTAACAACTAGTCATACCTTCGAACTGGATCTCGAGGTACTCTTAGAGAGCCTACTTTAGTGTACAGCCAAACATTTATGTCACCTATGAGTTAGAAAAGCACCCACTAAAGCAGCCCTTAGTGTTTAAATCATTGACAAGCTCCGTTAGAGTGTTAGGTCAAGAACAACAAGTAATCAAAGCAAACACTCCTAGTATGGCTGGCTGATACAAACAAGCAATTGAACAAATGTGTTAGCAAATCTTACATATCAAGAAAAGAGGCAAAGAAGGAGGCTTAAAGTCCATCACTTGACTAACCATATTTAAGGGGCATTTAAACATCATGTGCAATGTATGAACTAACATAAACATTGCATATTCCAGATTCTACAATGGAATGCACATGTATTAGGTTCTGCCATGTATGATGATGCCTAAATGTACACTATAGCAGGCATGAGTGATTCATCATTGCACGCACAATTGAATTGCAGGTTAAAGGCAAGTTCTATTCCGCCTTTTCAGAGCTTATTGTCAAAATAATCCATAAAAGATGTAAATAAGTCATTTTTGAGTTATGGGCTTGGGCTTAACTTATTTCGCTTTGGAGGGGGGTGTTTCGGGTAGAAGCTCACTAAAAATTGAAGGGAAGGGGAATAGTGAAATGACTCTGTTGTCTGCCTATATTACACTCAAAATGCCATTGCTCACGCCCGCATCACACCTGACCCTCGAGTAATAACAAACACACAAGCGTTCCTTGCCCTGCCCGCTTGCATCTCCTCTTCCCTTTCCCTTTACGCCGATATCCTGCCTGCAGCGCTAGGGTTCCTCCAACGAGTCATTGCCACTGGTCCCATCTGGCCTGGTCCTCGACGATGCTCTGTCTAGCTAGGCTACATGGCTGGCAGGTAGGGCCAAATCTCCCCGGCTGCTCCTCCCTCTGGCGCCGCCCCTCATTCTCATAGTCTCTAGTAGCTGCTGCACTGTGGTCCATCCAACGCACTACTCCGATGGGCACCGCACAATTACGGATGCCACACTGTGGCAGGAGGCACCTCATTCCCCCTCCCCTCCTCCTAGGACGTGGCCTTGAGGTGCTGTTGAAGGATGAGCTCATCCAACAAGGTGAGGATCTCCTCTCATTTTTTGCCAAATTTTCATTCTGATCCGCTATACGCTGAATTGCTATGAGCTGCTTCTACTGCTTCTATATGATGAATTGCTATGAGTTGCTCCTGCTGCTACTATATGATGAATTGCTATGAGCTGCTCCTACTACCACTATATGATGAATTGCTATGAGCTGCTGCTATATGATGAATTGCTATGAGCTGCAGCTGCTATATGATGAGTTGCTATAAGTTGCTCCTACTACCGCTATATGATGAATTGCTATGAGCTGCTCCTGCTGCTGCTATATGATGAATTGCTATGAGCTGCTCCTGCTGCTGCTATATGATAATTGCTATGAGCTGCTCCTGCTGCTGCTATATGATAATTGCTATGAGCTGCTGCTGGTATATCATGAATTGCACACTGCTGCTGCTGTATGATGAGTTGCCATGAGCTGCTGCTGCTATATGATGCTTTTAGGTGCTACTGCTATATGATAATAACCAGCCACTTGACCATCGAATTTTGATAAATAATTGTTCTTCATTTAAATTTGGGTCATGTGTTATCCGTTTAAATTAGGCAATGGGATCGCTATGGAAGACGTTGACCAAAGTAGAATGTGCCAAGTAGATGGTATCTTTGTATTTGCATTTTGAACAAATATTGATTATTTGTTTTCCCATCATATTAATTACTACACTTGGATCAATTTGTCATGTTTGCAAGTCAAATTAATTTCATATGGTTAGCAAAATGACAAAATATAATGCAATCTAGACTTTTCACTAATCATACCAAAGATAAGCCGAAAAGGAAGGCTATGAAAAGAACTTTTTGTCTTATTACCTAGAGCTTATATTCACAGGTGCTTATTTTCTTAGGATAACTCGTAATAATTGTCCCAAAGAAACTTGTCCAATAGAACTGGCATACAAATAACATGTCACGTTGATTGCAATGAAGGTCCAGTTCTTATGCCAGATTGTCCCAGAATCTGACCCCTACCCAGATTCTCCCAGAATCTTTGAGCCCCATTTGTTTTACAATCCTATCTAGGTAGGGTCTAATTAGGTAGGATTGTAAATCAAAAGGTGGTCAAAGATTCTAGGACAAGCTAGAGAGTGGCAGATTCTAGGAGAATCCTGCAAAAGAACTGGGCCGGAGTGACCTACCATAGCACAGTTTATAGGCTCACCGCTGCCTCTCCTTTTTTTGCGATGTTCCATGAAATTTCCACATACATCTTGTACTTCTTCATTTTGTAACCCTATCTGCAAGTTGACACGGAAAATTTCAGACATCTCTACATGATAATACATTGCATATCCATTGCGCATATTTAAACCACCAATTAATGATTGTGTGCGTAGCATAAACTAGCCATGACTCTGTGTGCTGGACTAGCAGGCACTCTAAGGGAGCCTAATGTAGTGCACTAGAATTCCTACATGCCACCTACGATTTTGTGTAATGTACTACCTCTATTACTAAATATATGTCTTTGTAGAGATTCCAGTATGGACCACATACATATGTATATAGATGCATTTTCGAGTGTAGATTCACTCATTTTGCTCTATATGTAGCCTATAGTGGAATCTCTAGAAAGACTTATATTTAGGAACAGAGGTAGTATCATGTATCACATCTACATATCTAATTTAGCAGCCAGTAGTAGAAATCATTGTCTGCACAAAGGGATTACTGGTCAAAAATCCTAGCAAAGCACGATGGCAGGCACACAACAATACAAGAGAGACAGATGCACCTACAAGATCATAGCAATGCCTCAGTCTAGGATCTTGGTTGGCCAAGCTGTTAGATACAGAAGAAACATCGTCCTTATTGTTTTAGCCAGCTGCAAAACATGTAACAGCGACCTATTAGTATATTTGAAGTACATCGGACAGGTGATGCTGGACGGGTATAAAGGTGACAAGTACCTAGGACGTGGCGGATGCTTGGCATCTTGCTAGACGGTGGGAATCTTGTTAGAAACATCAAGGGTGATGACACTGCGCTTGATGTCGGGGTCCGATAAGGAGATCTAGAACCATGGAGTAGGGTGTTTGTGGAGCGGCTCCCGTAGGGGGGACTACGGTGTGGGCGAAGTGGATTTGAGGCCGTGGACGAGGGCATCGTTGAAGCTACTCTGGTGGTTGGGTTTAGGATGGTGTCAATGATGTGGATCTATGGCCGTGGATGGGGTGTCAGAAGCTGCTCCGGTAGGTTGGACGAGGGTCTGACGAAGCATATCTAAACCCGTGGATTTGTGAGTTGGCAAAGCGGCCCTGGTAGGGTTGAGAATGGTATAGGAGAAGCTACTCCTGTAGGGTTGATGATGGTGTCGGCGAAGCGGCTCCGGTAGGGTTGTGGAAGGTGTCGGCGAAGAGGATCAAAGGCCATCGACGGGGGTGTTGGTGGGGCGGCTCCGGCGGAGGGGGTGGACGAAGCGTCTCTGGTGGGGAGTACGAAGGAGCTGCTGCAGATGCGCTGCAGTTGACGAGAGTACTGGCGAAGCAGATCTGGGGACGTGGACAAGGCCGACACTGAATGGGTTGTGGTATAGTGGTGGATGAGGAGTCTACTTTTTTCTAGGGGGAGGTGGGAGGGGTAGATGCGGCTGCAGAAGCAGATCCGACGAGGTGGACGCCGCTGGCAGTGAATGGGCTCTGGTATGCCGGTGGATGAGCAGTCTAGGGTTTCGAGAGGGAAGGGGTAGAAAGGCCGATGAAGTATGGACGATATGATGTAAGATGCTCTCGTGCTCTGGAGTTAGTCATTTTTGCAGGAGGGGGAGAGGAAATGGGGGTGCTGTGTGGTGGGGGGAACCAGAAGTTACCAAAGCAGCCCCGACCTATTATGTAAATGAGGGTGGTATTTGTAATTGTTGTTCTCCGTGCACCATGGACAACAGGGGAATTTCGCATGCTGAAGACTAGGTGGCGGAAATTTTAGAAGGAGGCGGCAGATTATTCCGCCCGCGGGATCGTTCGTATCTAGTTTCAACTAATTTTGGATAGTGCTAGCGAGAAGGTCATGCGAGACTGTGTACACGGGGCACACGTCAGCAGTTAATAACTGGTGTGAAGTCCACCCCAGAAAAAGACAATAACTCAGGATGATGCACCAATAACTTGGAGGTTCACATGGGCGTGGCCAATTGTATGGGTGTAGAGGCGCATGCACAAAAAAGGGATCAAACGCTTAGCCCATGTATTTCTCGTGTAAATAGATAATTTAGTGCCATTGGTTATTTACTTTAAACATAATGCATTGACTTGTTATTGTAGAGGCGCACAAAAAAAAATGGATATTGTAGTCCCACAAATGAATTGGATATTGTAGAGGCGCACAACAAGAAATGGACATTGTAATCCCACAAAAGAATTGGATATTGTAGAGGCGCACAAAAAGAAATGGATGTTGAATTCATATATGAATATTACATATATTACTTCATAATAGAACCTTATATCATCCAAGACTAATGAATTTGAATGCAAGACTAATAATGGTGCATGTACATGATAGCTACATTGGTTGTTTGAAGAAACATCACTGTAACTTTGGCATGCACAATTGAAAGGATTATTTAGAAAAATGTGATATGTGAGTGTCCAATCTTTATAGCGTTGAATCGATATTGTATATTTGGCCAAAATACGAAGTATATATTGATTTATGTTCAAGCGATGCACGTCCACGATTGCTAGATAGTGGTACGTGAATAAATTGTGCAATCTCTCTCACACACATACATAGCTCATTTCTCCGTGGGCATCGGAATTACACACGCGCACTTCGTGTATTTCTCTCCCTCCGTCAAGGTTAGAATTCAACTTTCTACCCCGTCATACAAGTCTCTCACACAGAAACACACACGCTCTCTCTGTCGAACACGCCCACCCCTTTAATTCCGCCCACCCACCGCCACTAATGTCTCAAAGTATAATTATGTCTCTCACACATATGCGTAAGGTTAACTCGAGTTCCGGAACCATATGAATACATACAATGGGATTCCAGCAGAGCACCTTTTGTTTTGAGATTTCTCTCTCTCTCTCTCTCACACACACAGACACACACACGCGCGCACGTAGACATAGTTTCTCTCTTCATTTTTTTCTAACACTTGCATGCACACCATTTGTTTATCTCCATGATGCTTTAAGTATGCCTCACACACATGCTGTCTACCTATCCCTTAATATAGATACGTGTCACACAAACTCCTTCTCCTTATATCTAAGTGTCACACCCCCACACCCCCACACACAGACACTTCCCGACACCGAAGGAGCAGGGTGACACCTCGATATTGATACTAATCTATCTACTGTCTTCTCTCTCAAACGCACACACATGTGCACTACCCGACACCGAAGGAGTAGGGTGGCACCTCGATCTTGATAGTAATCTATCTACTAGCTTCTCTCACAAACATACATGCATACACATACACTCGCTAGTTGTGCCTCTGTGCCTACCGCGCGCACACTCTCGATATGTCTTTCTCTCCCTCCCCCCTCCCCCCCAACAATGACAGCAGAAGGGTGACAACTCGATCTTGATCTTAATCTATCAACTGGTCTCTCTCTCTCTCTCACACACACACACTAGTTGTGTCTCTGTGCCTCGCTCAAAGACACTCGATACGTCTTTCACTTCGTAGCCCCCTCGATATGTAGACTTCTCACAGCCACTCGATACGTCTTTCACTTCGCTCAAAGACACACAGCTGTAGTAACGATGACGCTGAACCCAATGTGCCATGTTTTTACCGGCCTCATCTGATAGTGTCCACCCTGTTTTCTATTAATTAACAAGGCAACATTTTCTTTTGTACTGCTAGTGAATCTGAAATCATTCGGGGCAGACATAAAATATATCACTTCAACCCAATTATCGTAGTAACTATTTTCAAAGAAACTAGCTAGATTCCCATGTGTTGCACAGAACATCAAGATGCATTTGTATGAGTAGTTTATCTTGTGAGAGAAAAGGATGAACGAGGGAAGGCCTTATTTGCAAATGTGGAGAGGGGAGTGGGTATCTTTTTGGCAAAACTGCCATAGTTTCCTTCCTATCCATTAGATATAAATCCGATGGCCTATATTGTAGGACGGCACACACACCATCATCACCAATTATGTTTTCTACTCCCTACGTTCCTATATATTTGTCTTTTTAGAGATTTCAATAGGTGACTACATACGGAGCAAAATGAGTGAATCTACACTCTAAAATATGTCTACATACACATCCATATGTGTAGTCCATTTCAAATCTGAAAAAGACAAATGTTTAGGAAGGGAGGGTGTATAAGATTAGAAATAGAGATATATCTCCAGCATGGTCCACTATAGTGACCCGATCCCAATGGACCGTCATCTCTGTGCTTAAGTGTCATCCCTGGATCGGTATTGCTAACACACATAATACTCGAGGATTTATAGCAGAGTTCAATCACACATTTATTATATCGAGTGTCCCAAAAAGAGTACTTATTACAATAATATGGCTGAAGGACATCTAAATAAGATAACTACGGAAGCTTCGATGGTAAATGAGTCCATCCAACTCCACGGCAAAACTGAGTGCATGACAACGACCTATCGCACCTTACTCTTCGTCTGAAAATTCTGTAACATGATACATTGCAGCCATGTAGGTATGCACATGGAATATGCTGGCAAGATAACACTATAGAGCAATGAACAAATAACAGCTATCTCTACATGCATATATGGCTGGTGGAGGCTGTAACAACCTCGATGCGACTATATCTCCCACGTGTCGAGGCACGACTTAGAGGCATAATCGCATTGAAGGCATATGTCGCAAGTTAGGCAATCTTCACAACATCCCATGTAATATAGATAATAAAAGGGGAGATAACATAGTTGGCTTACACTCGCCACGTCAATCAAGTACATAAATAACATTACATCATCCAAACACTCATGGCCCGACTACGGCGCCAAAATAAAAGAGAACCCGACATGCGACACGGTCCCGATCACCCCCAACTGGGCACCACTACTAATCATCAGGAAAGGAAACATAGTAACGTTGAGAGTCTTCGTCGAACTCCCACTTGAGCTCAAGCGCGCCCCCTGGAGCAGAATCATCAGGCCCTGCATCTGGTGTAATAGTAATCTGTGAGCCACAGGGACTCAGCAATCTCGCACCCTCGCGATCAAGACTATTTAAGCTTATAGATAAGGCGAGGTAAATATAAGTGGAGCTGCAGCAAGCGACTAGCAGATATGGTGGCTAACTTATTCGCAAAAGAGAGCGAGAAGAGGAAGGCAAGGCGCGAGCGAGAAACTAGATAGCAACCTACGCAAACATTACTCCAACACCGTGTCCACTTCCCGGACTCCACTGAGAAGAGGCCATCACGGTAACACACTCAGTTGATTCATTTTAGTTAAGTTAAGGTTCAAGTTATCTACAACCGGACATTAACAAATTCCCATCTGCCCATAACCGTGGGCACGGCTTTCAAAAGTTCAAATCCCTGCAGGGGAGTCCCAACTTAGCCCATGACAAGCTCTCACGGTCAACGAAGGAATAGACCTCCTCCCAAGACGTTCCGATCAGACTCGGTATCTCGGTTCTTCAAGACACTTTGACAGGTTAAAACAAGACCAGCAACACCGCCCGAATGTGCCGACAAATCCCGATAGGAGATGCACATATCTCGTTCCCAGGGCACACTCAGATGAGACATCCTACGAGTAAAACCAACCCTCAAGTTGCCCCGAGGTGGCCCCGCAGTCTACTCAGTCGGACCAACACTCAGAGGAGCACTGGCCCGGGGGCGGGTTAAAATAAGATGACCCTCGGGCTCCGGAAACCCAAGGGAAAAGAGGCTAGGTGGCAAATGGTAAAAGCAAGGTTTGGCATTGCTGGAAAAGCTTTAATCAAGGCGAACTATCAAGGGGTTCCCATTATAACCCAACCGCGTAAGGAACGCAAAAATCCGGGAACATAACACCGATATGACGGAAACTAGGGCGGCAAGAGTGGAACAAAACACTAGGCAAGAGGCCGAGCCTTCCACCCTTTACAAAGTATATAGATGCATTAAGATAACATGGCAATATAATGATATCCCATCAAGTAAATAAATGTTCCAACAAGGAACGGCCTCGAATCTTCACCTGCAACTAGCAATGCTATAAGAGGGGCTGAGCAAAGCGGTAACATAGCCAATCAACGGTTTGCTAGGACATGGTGGGTTAGAGGTTTTGACATGGAAATTTGGGAGGCTTGAAAGAAAGTGGTAGGCATCGTAGCATTGGCATAGCAAAAGAGCGAGCAATCTAGCATAGCGAAGATAGTAGTGATTTCGAGGGTATGATCATCTTGCCTGCACAGTTGTCAGAGTTGACTGGATCCTCGAAAGCAAACTCAACGGGCTCCTTGTTAGCGAACTCGTCTCCCGTCTCTACCCAAACAAGGCAAACAAGCAACAAGGACACAATCAACCACGTGCAAGACTCAAACAACATGATGCAAAGACGGTATGTTATGCGGGATGCGATGCGGGATGCATATGCAAGATTTGAAAAGGGATGCATGAACCTGGCCTCAACTTGGGAATCCAAGTGTGCCGCTGGAGAGATGAGATGAAATCGCTTGAAAACGATATAAAGAACGTCGGAATCGGAGTTACGGTTTGGAAATGGCAAGCGATTCAAATATGACACCGGTCTGCGATTTACAGCAAGTAGCCATCTAAATGCAACGAGATGAACATGCTACACCACCCAAACATGGCATAAAAATACATGGCAGGGATGAATTCATGATGCTTAACAAAAGTCTAGCACTGAGCTACGTCCAATACATCGATTAACAGGTTCAAACAAGCATGGCAAAAATGCATATGACAAACAGATCTCAGACTTGGTGAAATTAACACTTGTCTGGAATTTCAGATCAAGTAGCACACTTCGGAGCAACAAAACTACATGCTACAGGACCTAAACATGGCAAAGTAAAGCATGGAATGGAGATACTCAAAGATCTTAACAAAAGTCCCTTAGTGACCTTGAGCCAAAAGGGATCAGAAAATACAATTGCAAGCATGTGAACATAGCAAAAACATAATCAGTTTTCAGACTTAGTGAAAACTGGCACATGCTGAAACATAACTCAAGTAGGCATGTTTACGAGCTCGATGCACCCAATACGGAGCAAGTCATGATAATCTAAGCTTACACCCATCAAGAATACACAAAATGCAAGCTAGACATGGCAAGAACAATAGCATAGCATGCACGGATCAACTACAACATAATCGGCAAAATCGCTAACAAGTAGACAATCTGCCCAGATTCATGAAGTAGCAAAAGTAGAGCTCGATTGACTCAAGGTAGGGTGCTCCATAATTGCAAACAAAGACATGTATCGATAGAGCACTACAAGATTAATAAAATATCCTTACTGATCATCCTCAAAAGAGGCACGGATCACTAGGAAACAACATGAACATATGGCAACATGAGATAAACAGCTCAAGGACTTAGTGGAATTGCTAAGTCCCTGAAATCAGAATTACCAAGTGCCTCACTTGGCAAGCTCGTGCTAGTCACCACACACATCACAAAAATACAAGGGTTGCACCTCTGGAAAGATGACAAAACCCTTAACAAAATATATGTAGAACTCAAGGGCATATCATGCACACAATAATCATGGCAAAAATGACAAATATCTAAATGGAGCAGCAGAACTGACAATTATCTCAAGTAGCCGTCTTCTAACAGCATTTCGGGCATCAAGATGAACTCAAATGAAAATGATGCAATGTAATGAAATGATGTAACCTCTGAGATGAACATCTTGATATGCTATATGCCAAAAACGGAGTTACGGATGCAAAGTTACGATGCTATGAGCATAAGCAAAAAATTAGGTACAGGGAAAAAAATGGGGTCAACCCTAAAATTTGGATCTGGATCTGGGAACACGGTTCCCGAGGTTCGCCGGCCGGAGTTGTAATCGACGGCGGCCGGAGGGTGCTCGAGCCCGCCGGCGTTGGCGAGGTTGGGCGGCGCGTGGTTAGACCGCGGCGGCGGCGGACGGCGCCGGGTGGAGGCAGGCGCGGGGCGGCGCGTGGTTAGACCGCGGCGGCGGCGGACGGCGCCGGGTGGAGGCAGGCGCGGGGCGGCGCGATGGAGGCGTCGGCCGGCACCGTTGACTCGGGAGGCGGAGTGAGGAGGACGGAGGCGGCGGGGCGGAGCACGGCGGCCGGCGAGGAGGGAGAGTGGCGGCGCGGCGAGGGCGGCTGCGCGGCCCGGTGGCGGCGCGGGAGGGCCGGGGACGGGCCCGAGCGGGCCTGGCGGCGCGGGGTGATGAAGTGGTCCGGGGGCGCCACGTGGCAGCTCCCGGTTGGCGGCGGTGATGTTCGGCCGGCGCGGAGACGATTTTTAGTGTTTTGGACGAGGGGGATCCAGATTTTTCGAGGAGGACATATTTATAGGCATAGAGGGAGCTAGGAGAGTCCAAATGAGGTGCGGATTTCGGCCACGCGATCATGATCGAACGATCTATATGATGTAGGAGGCTTAGGTGGGTTTTGGTCCAAATTGGAGGGGTGTTGGGCTGCAACACACACGAGGCCTTTTCGGTCCCTCGGTTAACCGTTGGAGCATCAAACGAAGTCCAAATGATACGAAACTTGACAGGTGGTCTACCTGTAGTAAACCAAGGCCGCTTGGCAAGTCTCGGTCCAATCCGGAAATGTTTAATCGCCACACGTGAAAGAAAGGTAGAAATGACCACCGGAGGAGAACGAAGCGCCGGAATGCAAAACGGACAACGAGGAAAATGCTCGAATGCATGAGACGAACATGTATGCAAATGCAATGCACATGATGACATGATATGAGATGCATGACAATGACAACAACACACGGAGACCAAGACTCGAACCCGAGAAAATAAAATAACATAACGCTGGAAACGGCAAGAGTTGGAGTACAAATTGGGAAAGTTACATCCGGGGTGTTACAACACTCCACCACTACGAAAGGATCTCGTCCCGAGATCTAGGACTGGAAGAACGCCGGGTATTCAGAACGGAGGTGATCCTCGCGTTCCTAGGTAGCTTCACGGTCGGAATGGTGTGACCACTTGACTTTGAGAAATTTGATTGACTTGTTGCGAGTCTTGCGTTCAGTCTCTTCAAGAATAGCAACTGGGTGCTCACGATAAGAGAGATCTTCTTGGAGCTCAATGTCCTCGAAGTTGACGGTGTGGTCAGGAGTCTTGAAGCACTTTCGGAGCTGAGAGACATGGAACACATCATGAACATTTGCAAAATTTGAAGGAAGCTCGAGTTGATAGGCGAGATCGCCTCTCTTGCTGACAATCTTGAAAGGTCCCACGTATCTAGGGGCAAGCTTCCCTTTGATACCGAAGCGACGAGTACCTTTCATAGGAGAGACGCGGAGGTAAACATGATCTCCGATCTCGAAAGCCAAATCACGGTGATTACTATCATAGTAGCTCTTCTGGCGGGATTGGGCTGCTTTGAGGTTATCAAGAATGACTTTGCACATTTCCTTTGCCTCTGTGATTAAGTCATTACCCAAAAGCTGACGTTCACCGGTTTCAGACCAGTTGAGAGGGGTACGGCACTTCCTTCCATATAGAATTTCAAATGGGGCCTTGCCGGAACTTGCTTGAAAACTGTTGTTGTAGGAGAATTCAGCATAAGGAAGACAATCCTCCCACTTCATGCCGAAGGAGATCACACAAGCCCTGAGCATATCTTCAAGAATCGGGTTGACACGCTCGACTTGACCGCTAGTTTGAGAATGGAAAGCTGTGCTGAAGCGGATGTTGGTGCCCATGGCCTTCTGAAAATAATCCCAAAACTTGGAGGTAAAGATGTTGTCACGGTCTGAAGAGATCACTTGTGGAATACCGTGCAGAGAGACAATTCGAGAGGTATAGAGTTATGCCAATTGAGCTGCAGTGATCGACTCTTTGATAGGCAGAAAGTGAGCCACTTTGGTGAGTTTGTCGATGACAATGAATATAGCATCATTGCCACGCTTGGACTTTGGAAACCCAGTCACGAAGTCCATTTCAATGTGGTCAAACTTCCATTCTGGAATGGCAAGAGGTTGGAGGAGACCAGCTGGCCTTTGGTGTTCTGCCTTCACTCTTCTGCAGACATCACATTCATTCACGAATTGAGCAATCTCGCGCTTCATTCGAGTCCACCAATAAGCCTGTTTGAGGTCCTGATACATCTTCGTGCTCCCAAGGTGGATGGAGAGGAGATAATTGTGAGCCTCGTTCATGATCACTTTACGGAGGTCACCTTTGGGTACAACAATACGATCCTCGAAGAAGAGAGTATCCTTGTCGTCAAGGCGGTAGCACTTGTACTTGGGTTGACTCTTGGCAATCCCAATCTTCACCTTTTTCACCATAGTGTCAAGAAGCTGGGCTTGGCGAATCTGGTCTTCCAAGGTAGGAGAGACTTGAAGGTTGGTGAGGAAACCTTGAGTAACAACTTGTAGATTAAGTTTGTGGAAAGCTTCACAAAGCTCGGGTTGATAAGGCTTGAGAATCAGGCTGTTGCAGTAAGCTTTCCTGCTCAATGCGTCAGCAATCACATTGGCCTTGCCTGGAGTATACTCGATACTCGGATTATACTCTTGAATCATTTCGACCCATCGAGTTTGCCTGAGGTTGAGATTAGGCTGAGTGAAGATGTACTTGAGACTCTTGTGATCAGTGAAAATGTCCACTTTTCTTCCCAATAAGAGATGTCTCCAAGTCAAAAGAGCATGCACAACTGCCGCCAACTCGAGATCATGAGTGGGGTAGTTCTTCTCATTAGGCTTCAATTGGCGAGAGGTATAGGCAACAACTTTCTTCTCTTGCATCAATACTGCGCCAAGACCTTGGAGAGAGGCGTCACAAAAGACCTCGTACGGCTTGGATTCATCAGGCGGAGTCAGAACTGGAGCAGTGATCAATTTCTCTTTCAAAGTGTTGAAAGCAATGTCACAATCCGGAGACCAAACGTACTTGACGTGCTTCTGGAGAAGATTTGAGAGAGGCTTCGCGATCTTAGAAAAGTTTTCAACGAATCTTTGGCAATAGCTTGCGAGACCGAGGAAGCTATGGAGTTGCTTCACGTTTTGAGGAGGTTCCCAATTCACAATTGCAGACACCTTCTCAGGATGCACGGCTATGCCCTTGGCAGAGATGATATGACCAAGATAAAGAACCTCGTCGAGCCAAAATTCACACTTGGAGAACTTGGCGTGGAACTGATGTTCCCTGAGCTTATCGAGTACCAAACGCAAGTGCTTGGCATGATCTTCCTTGTTCTTTGAGAAAACCAGAATGTCGTCGAGATAGACCAAAATGAAGTCATTGGTGTAGGCGTTGAATATGAAATTCATCATGCGAGAGAACGTCGGAGGAGCGTTGACGAGGCCAAAAGACATGACAGTGTATTCATATGAACCATAGCTTGTCCTTAAAGCCGTCTTGGGAATATCTTGCTCACGGATTCGAATCTGATGATAACCCATACGGAGATCAAGCTTGGAGAATGCTTGGGCACCTTTGAGTTGTTCGAACAGCTCGTTGATGTTGGGAAGTGGGTATTTGTTCTTGATGGTCTTCTTGTTCAATGGACGGTAATCAACACAAAGTCGGTTCGTTCCATCCTTCTTCTTCACAAAAAGAACACCACAACCCCACGGAGAAGAACTAGGCCAGATGAGACCCATTTTCTCTTGAATATCGAGTTGCTTCTTCAGCTCCTTCAACTCTTCAGGTCCGAGCTTGTAAGGACGCTTGCACACAGGTTCCGTGCCGGGCTCAAGATCAATAACGAATTATACTGGCCGGTGCGGAGGCATTCCTGGAAGCTCTTCTGGAAAGACGTCTTGATATTCGCAAACGACTAGAATTTGCGAGATGGCATCGAGTTCACCCTTCTCATTGAGAGAAAATAGACAGATAGTATCATCACGAGCAGCGAAGACAATTACATCCTTAGACGAATGAGTCAATTGAATCTGCCTGGCTGCACAATCAAGCTGAGCCTTGTGCTTAGAAAGCCAATCCATTCCGAGAATAAGATCAATATCCGAGTTATAAAGAACCACCGGAGAAGAGAGAAACTTGTAGTCACCCAACGTGATAGAGATATCGGGAGCAACCAAACTAGAAGTCAAAAGCTTGCCGGGAGAAACAACTTGCATGACTTTGGGCATGATCTCAGTATGAACATTATGCTTCGATGCAAAAGGGCATGGCAAGAAAGAATGCGATGCACCAGTGTCAAAAAGAACTTTTGCAGGAACATCGTTAACATGAAGGTTACCCATGATGACATCTGACGAGTCCTCTGCCTGAGCTGCATTCATCAAATTGACCTTGGCGTGCTTAGGGTTATGCTTGACCACAGCTGTACTTGCCGATCTCACAGGAGGAGGAGGAGGAAGACGCCTCTGGTTGAAACACTTGTTGGCATAGTGACCCTTCTATTGGCACTTGTTGCACGTGACCTCTGAAAGCGGACGGTGATACGGAGCACTCGATCTTGGAGGTTGAGAGGAAGTCTTGTTCTAAAAGCCAGGGTTGGGTGGGTGGGAAGAACCACTGCCACCTTTGCTCTTCTGCTAATATGGCTGACGGAACGGAGGAGGAGGAAGCCAATACTTCTGCTGCTTGGCCACTTGAGTAGAGGAAGAAGGAGTAACATCTCTGCCTCGCTTCTTGGAAGCATCACACCTCAATTGAGCAGCCTCTTGCTTCAATGCCATGTTGTAGAACTCATCGTACCTCAAGGGCTCAAAGAGAACAAGAGCTAGCTGAATTTCTTCTCTGAGACCACCCCTGAACTAGTATATCATGCTGTTCTCATCAGGGACGTCCTGCTTAGCAAAGCGGGCGAGCTTCTGGAACAACTTGTTGTAGTCATAGACAGACAAAGAGCCTTGCTTCAGGTTGCGGAATTCCTCACGCTTACTTTCAACCACACTCTGAGGAATATGATGAGCTCGGAAATCTTGACGGAATTCATCCCAGGTGATAACACGTCCACCTCTGGAATCCTTGTACTGCTGGAACCAGTCTGCAGCTTGATCTTTGAGTTGGAAGGAAGCGAACTTAACAAAGTCCTCAGGCCTGACATTACTGCACTCGAAATGCTTGCACAGATCCACAAGCCAATCGTCAGCATCGGTTGCCTCAACACAATTGCTGAAAGTCTTTGGCCCATTAGCAAGGAACTGGTTGAGTGTAGCAAAGTGATTCTGATTGTTTCCTTCATTCCCTTGGTTGCCTTGATTGCGCTCTTGGAGAATTTGCATGATCAACTATATGTTTGCATTGGTTGCGGCCATCACAGCTTGCCATGCCTCCGGAGGAGGTGGAGGTGGTGGCGGATCAGGATTCGGAGTCGTGCGCATTGGAGGAGCCATCCTGAAGAGGTTGACATCCATTAGCACATTGACAGACAAATATTGAAACTGAATCCAAAGGAATGAAAATTGCAACATATAGTCTTCACATCCGAACAAAATGAACGAATGCATTCCTCTTGAAATGGTCACATATCCATAAATTGAGAAACCACTTAGAATTAAGGTAGAGAAATAAATCAACAAGGTACGGATCAAGAACGAATAATCGGTAAGAAATCCCAATCTCAAACCAATATCCGTGGAAGAAGAACTAGAGCTACTAGAATTCCCACCTATGAAACTCCCGAACCTTTCCGGTTATGCAATCAGGTGTTGGGGATATAGGGGAAGCATAATATCTCACCCAAACTAGCAAATCCTACATCCAATTGTATCCATCCTTCAACACATAACCGAGAAAAAACTTCAGAAACCATCTACCTCAACCTTCGAAAAGCATCCATTATACAAGTTATGGTGATACTCCCGAACTCCCGCCCCAGTACTGGGTGGCGTCGAGGTTATCTCACCAACGAACTGCATAAAAGAGATTTTCGATGTCGGCGTACTAAACTCAGGTATTCCAGAACTGCAATGATAAAATTATGATGACAACACCTCAGAGCTCAACTCCCCGGGACACTTCCACAAAACCCCTGACAGGAGGCACCAAGACAATGTTCTCATCATAAAACCATTGGAACGATTCCAAGATACCCGCGTGATCCTAAATTTTTTTTAGTGAAATTTGAGAAGAGAAGAGTCAAAAGTCTACGTCAGGATGCCTTACCAGAGCGATGAGGAGACTGGGAAGTAAAAAGAATTCCTAAACTCTCCGATATATAATTTCTAAAAGACTCAAAACATTTTTTCTAGACACAACTCGGCTGCTAAAAACGATCAAGCAATGGGGCTCCTAAGGTCGGGGAAGGCTCTGATTACCAACTTGTAACACCCTCGATGCGACTATATCTCCCACGTGTCGAGGCACGACTTAGAGGCATAATCGCATTGAAGGCATATGTCGCAAGTTCGGCAATCTTCACAACATCCCATGTAATATAGATAATAAAATGGGAGATAGCATAGTTGGCTTACACTCGCCACCTCAATCAAGTACATAAATAACATTACATCATCCAAACACTCATGGCCCGACTACAGCGCCAAAATAAAAGAGAACCCAACATGCGACACGGTCCCGATCACCCCCAACTGGGCACCACTACTGATCATTAGGAAAGGAAACATAGTAACGTTGAGAGTCTTCGTCGAACTCCCACTTGAGCTCAAGCGCGTCCCCTGGAGCGGAATCATCAGGCCCTGCATCTGGTGTAATAGTAATTTGTGAGCCACAGGGACTCAGCAATCTCGCACCCTCGCGATCAAGACTATTTAAGCTTATAGGTAAGGCAAGGTAAATATAAGTGGAGCTGCAGCAAGCGACTAGCAGATATGGTGGCTAACTTATTCGCAAAAGGGAGCGAGAAGAGGAAGGCAAGGCACGAGCGAGAAACTAGATAGCAACCTGCGCAAACATTACTCCAACACCGTGTCCACTTCCCGGACTCTGCCAAGAAGAGGCCATCACGGTAACACACTCAGTTGATTCATTTTAGTTAAGTTAAGGTTCAAGTTATCCACAACCGGACATTAACAAATTCCCATCTACCCATAACCGCGGGCACGGCTTTCGAAAGTTCAAATCCCTGCAGGGGAGTCCCAACTTAGCCCATGACAAGCTCTCATGGTCAACGAAGGAATAGACCTCCTCCCAAGACGTTCCGATCAGACTCGGTATCTCGGTTCTTCAAGACACTTCGACAGGTTAAAACAAGACCAGCAACACCGCCCGAATGTGCCGACAAATCCCGATAGGAGCTGCACATATCTCGTTCTCAGGGCACACTCAGATGAGACATCCTACGAGTAAAACCAACCCTCAAGTTGCCCCGAGGTGGCCCCGCAGTCTACTCGGTCGGACCAACACTCAGAGGAGCACTGGCCCGGGGGCGGGTTAAAATAAGATGACCCTCGGGCTCCGGAAACCCAAGGGAAAAGATGCTAGGTGGCAAATGGTAAAAACAAGGTTGGGAATTGCTGGAAAAGCTTTAATCAAGGCGAAC
The DNA here is from genome assembly GCF_003073215.2 of Triticum urartu. Lineage (NCBI taxonomy): Eukaryota > Viridiplantae > Streptophyta > Magnoliopsida > Poales > Poaceae > Triticum > Triticum urartu. Next base: position 315,251,630 of record NC_053027.1, read on the forward strand.
TATAAAGGGGTTCCCATTATAACCCAACCGCGTAAGGAACGCAAAAATTCGGGAACATAACACTGATATGACGGAAACTAGGGCGGCAAGAGTGGAACAAAACACTGGGCAAGAGGCCGAGCCTTCCACCCTTTACCAATATATAGATGCATTAAGATAACATGGCAATATAATGATATCCCATCAAGTAAATAAATGTTCCAACAAGGAACGACCTCCAATCTTCACCTGCAACTAGCAACGCTATAAGAGGGGCTGAGCAAAGCGGTAACATAGCCAGTCAATGGTTTGCTATGACATGGTGGGTTAGAGGTTTTGACATGGCAATTTGGGAGGCTTGAAATCAAGTGGTAGGCATCGTAGCATTGGCATAGCAAAAGAGCGAGCAATCTAGCATAGCAAAGAAGGTAGTGATTTCGAGGGTATGATCATCTTGCCTGCACAGTTGTCAGAGTTGACTAGATCCTCGAAAGCAAACTCAACGGGCTCCTCGTTAGCAAACTCGTCTCCCGGCTCTACCCAAACAAGGCAAACAAGCAACAAGGACACAATCAACCACGTGCAAGACTCAAACAACATGATGCAAAGATGGTATGCTATGCGGGATGCGATGCGGGATGCATATGCAAGATTTGACAAGGGATGCATGAACCTGGCCTCAACTTGGGAATCCAAGTGTGCCGCTGGAAAGATGAGATGAAATCGCTTGAAAACGATATAAAGAACGTCAGAATCGGAGTTACGGTTTGGAAATGGCAAGCGATTCAAATATGACACCGGTCTGCGATTTACAGCAAGTAGCCATCTAAATGCAACGAGATGAACATGCTACAGCACCCAAACATGTCATAAAAATACATGGCAGGGATGCACTCATCATGCTTAACAAAAGTCTAGCACTGAGCTACGGCCAATTCATCCATTAACAGGTTCAAACAAGCATGGCAAAAATGCATATGACAAACAGATCTCAGACTTGGTGAAATTAACACTTGTCTGGAATTTCAGATCAGGTAGCACACTTCGGAGCAACAAAACTACATGCTACAGGATCTAAACATGGCAAAGTAAAGCATGGAATGGAGATACTCAAAGAGCTTAACAAAAGTCCCTTAGTGACCTTGAGCCAAAAGGGATCAGAAAATACAATTGCAAGCATGTGAACATAGCAAAAACATAATCAATTTTCAGACTTAGTGAAAACTGGCACATGCTGAAACATAACTCAAGTAGGCATGTTTACGAGCTCGATGCACCCAATACGGAGCAAGTCATGATAAGATAAGCTTACACCCATCAAGAATACACAAAATGCAAGCTAGACATGGCAAGAACAATAGCATAGCATGCACGGATCAACTACAACATCAACGGCAAAATCGCTAACAAGTAGACAATCTGCCCAGATTCACGAAATAGCAAAAGTAGTGCTCGATTGACTCAAGCTAGGGTGGATAGAGAACTACAAGATTAATAAAACATCCTTACTGATCATCCTCAAAAGAGGCACGGATCACTAGGAAACAACATGAACATATGGCAACATGGGATAAACAGCTCAAGGACTTAGTGGAATTGCTAAGTCCCTGAAATCAGAATTACCAACTGCCTCACTTGGCAAGCTCGTGCTAGTCACCACACACATCACAAAAATACGTGGGTTGCATCTCTGGAAAGATGACAAAACCCTTAACAAAATATATGTAGAACTCAGGGGCATATCATGCACACAATAATCATGGCAAAAATGACAAATATCTAAATGGAGCAGCAGAACTAACAATTATCTCAAGTAGCCCTCTTCTAACAGCATTTCGGGCATCAAGATGAACTCAAATGAAAATGATGCAATGTAATGAAATGATGTACCCTCTGAGATGAACATTTTGATATGCTATATGCCAAAAATGGAGTTACGGATGCAAAGTTACGAGGCTATGAGCATAAGCAAAAAAATTAGGGACAGGGAAAAAAACGGGGTCAACCCTAAAATTTGGATCTGGACCTAGGAACACGGTTCCCGAGGTTCGCCGACCGGAGTTGTAATCGATAGCGGCCGGAGGGAGCTCGAGCCCGCCGGCGTTGGCGAGGCCGGGCGGCGCGTGGTCAGACCGCGGCGGCGGCGGCCGGCGCCGGGTGGAGGCAGGCGCGGGGCGGTGCGATGGAGGCGGTGGCCGGCACCGGTGACTCGGGCGGCGGAGTGTGGAGGACGCGAGGCGGCGGGGCGGAGCACGGCGACCGGCGAGGAGGGAGAGTGGTGGCGCGGCGAGGGCGACTACGGGCGGCTGCGCGGCCCGGTGGACGGGCCCGAGCAGGCCTGGCGGCGCGGGGCGATGAAGTGGTCCGGGGGCGCCACGTGGCAGCTCTCGGTTGGCGGCGGTGATGTCCGGCCCGGACGGACGTGTCCGGCCGGCGCGGAGATGATTTTTAGGGTTTTGGACGAGGGGGGTCCGGATTTTTCGAGGAGGACCTATTTATAGGCATAGAGGGAGCTAGGAGAGTCCAAATGAGGTGCGGTTTTCGGCCACGCGATCGTGATCGAACGATCTAGATGATGGAGAAGGCTTAGGTGGGTTTTGGGCCAAATTGGAGGGGTGTTGGGCTGCAACACACACGAGTCCTTTTCGATCCCTCGGTTAACTGTTGGAGTATCAAACGAAGTCCAAATGATACGAAACTTGACAGGCGGTCTACCTGTAGTAAACCAAGGACGCTTGGCAAGTCTCGGTCCAATCCGGAAATGTTTAATCCCCACACACGAAAGAAAGGTAGAAATGACCACCGGAGGAGAACGAAGCGCCGGAATGCAAAACGGACAACGGGGAAAATGCTCGAATGCATGAGACGAACACGTATGCAAATGCAATGCACATGATGACATGATATGAGATGCATGACAACGACAACAACACATGGAGACAAAGACCCAAACCCGAGAAAATAAAATAACTTAACGCCGGAAACAGCAAGAGTTGGAGTACAAATTGGGAAAGTTACATCCGGGGTGTTACAGAGGCTCTAGGTTTAACATTTGCATACAACTAATTTTTCCCTACAACAAAGGAATAGATTTTTTGTAACTACCAAATTTATGTCATTAATGAGAAGGTACCCCCAACTCAATCCCAAAATAATAATTATAACCCAACAAATTAATTAAGTAAAGTGATGAGATCAAACAATAATTCAAGTACCAGATACTCAAGATGTCCATAACTAGGGACACGACTAATCATGATTAGTTTGTACACTCTGCAAAGGTCTGCGCACTTTTCCCCACAATACTCGATCTCCTCCGTTGGATTTCTCGCACTACATGATTTTTGAGAAATAGATGATCAAGACGTAGTCTTTACGAGGACGTCCCCTTAACCGATAGATAGGTCGGTACACCTACAATTCCCCTACATCTTCTAGCCCATCATGGAAAGGATAACAAATTACTCAACTATTCCAGAGCCCATAATGGCATGTGGCTGCACACGAAAGTTTCTAGCATGAACAATCTTATGATCCCTTTGAGCCTGGGTGGCATTCCATAGGATGATCACACCGGTACCCCAAGATATCCTAGGACAACACTGGATTCCCCAGGTGCTCACAACCAATCCACCCAGATGTGTACTAAAGTATCCACCTTAAGTTTCCCTTAGATAATATTACTCTCGCAGCTTCCATGAATCTCACATACGCAAACCATGTCTACGAGCATAGCAAGCAGTATGAGCATAACGTATAATACGTGGGGTTGATAAAAATACAATAGGTTCCTACCTCATCAACTACTTAACCACACCCACATGTTACCATTCCTACTCATGCAATGTTTGAGGGTTGAGAGTAATGCATAAAAACTGGGTAATAAAGGGATATGATCAAAGTGTTACTTGCCTTGATGACGATCGGAAAACCCTAGAGATTCGTAGTAGCAAGCCTCGCACTCCGGAAACTCTATCGTAAACAAAAAATAGCATACATAAGCACCAAAGCATAAGATGCAAAGGTAAAATCAAAATAAAAAGTTATAAACAGGAAGTTCAAGTGAAAAGCTTCGATTTGCAAAAAGAATCAGTCGAATCGGAGCTACGAAACGCAAACTACGATCAAAAGAAGTTCAAAATCAAATCTATTTGAAACCAAATTTTAAATTTCCAAAAACATATTTAAGTTGGTTATCTGAATATGGGGGAACTTAACGAAGAATTTGGCGTTGGTTTCGTCGGATTTGGATAAACGAGCAAAAAGTTTTGAGGGTTTAAAGATCAGGGACTAATCGTGAATAGGTCCCTGGCCAAAAATATAACTAAAAAGAAAAATCTAACGAACGAACGTTCGCTAACAGAAACTAACGAACGAATGAGTTCAATAACAGATCTAAACGAACGAACGTTTGCTAATTAAACTACTCTAATGAAATAAACCGATCTAGAAAGAAAAAACTAAGACTAAAAAAATGAGGCGAGTTTATTCAGCGGTTAGACCTGTTCGGTGAGAAAAACCGGCGGCGGCGGATGACGCTCCGCGGCTGCGGGCGAGGTGGCGCGGCAGGCGGCGCGGCGAACAGCGGCGACGAGCGGCGTGGCGGGCGGTGCTCGGCAACGGCATGTCTTGGTGGAGGAGAGGGCCAGGGGAGCGGCAGCTTATAAGGAGCCCCAGGGGTCCGACTTGGGCAGAGGGCCAGGCGGCGGCGGCGCGGATCCGAGCCGGACTCCGTGGCGGCAGGGCGTGCGGCGGCCGGACTCCCAGCCGGAGTCGGTCATGGGCCAGGCATTGGGACAGATGGGCCTTCAGCCCAGTTCGGTTTGGAAGATTTTTTTTAAATTCGCCGCGAAGAAAAATCCAAATAAAATAAAAAATATCCTTAAAAAATAAGAAATAATTTTCACTGTCCTCTCCAACTTCATCCCACATCAATGGCGTCCTGCACCTCCTTTGTCGTGGAATTGTCACGGCAGATGTCCTAGTGAAAGGACTTAGTCGTAGGGCCATCGCAACTAGGAAGCTTAAAGGGGTTAATCGGGACAAAGGACACGAAAGGTTTTATACTAGTTCGGCCCCTTATGATGAA